>NW_010125678.1:0-65369 GCF_000699245.1 Pterocles gutturalis | reverse complement strand
TGGACATGCTGTGAAGTCAATATATTAAAATAAGTGTTTCTCTGGACTCGGCAAGCCATAAAGATGCACTTCATTGGAGCATGTGTGCAAAGTGTCAGCTGGGCTTGGGAATCAGGAGCAGATCCAGATTTAAGTGATGGGCAAACCTGGGTACTGAAAAATAAGAACGTTCACGCCTTGTGTATTGACCGCACAGAAAAAAAATTTTTCTAATATTTGTATTCTACTAGCAAACTGGGCTTTTAGTCTCTTTCCTTTTTTTGAGATAATGTGTCTACTTGTCAACCAGAAATAATATAATTGTAAATGTTAAGTGGCAGAGTTCATCTGTCTTTCAATTCTGTGTGGGCAAAACAAGTAGAGTCAAGTGTTCATCCTTTTTTCTTTGCCTTGGGTTTTTGCTTTTGTCATTGGTTACAAAACCTGGGGCACAGAATTCTTTTACATTGTCTTATGTCCATCAGTGAATGTGGCCTAGAGGCTGGAACATGGGATCCGCAATGTACAGAGTTTGAGTCCCCTGCAACAATATCAACATTGAATTATTTATTTTGAAAAAAAAAAATATTTTTCCATTCACATTTCTGTAAATTTCTTGCGTTCTTTTCTGTGATGTTTTTTGCATTGGGTGTGACATGGATGTGTGTTTTTGAGAAGAGAGAAAAGAGAGGTTTGAATCTTTAGAAATAAAACCTTGGGACTGGATCGTTCTCCGCGTAATCAACAGAATTGAGACTTTGATTTTCACCTCACAGCTGTAATCGTGCCTGAATTTATCTGTTCCATTAAGTTTCAGAATGGTTTGTCTCTTTTTCTCATTTTTCTGCCTGTGCACATGCACGTGTGCACACACACACACACATACTTGGTCTTGTCCTCATATGCACATGTACACACCCCCACACACGCCACAGGTACAATTTAATTTCCTAGTGCACACAGCATGACCTAAGTCACAGACAGGCAGCGAACCCCCAGTCTGTTACAACTGCTGGGGAGATGTGCCTGAGCTCTGCAGGCAGAGGGATGCTGAAATTATCTTCTGTCACGTTGAATTGGATTGGTGGGTTTGTTCCCCATAGTGCAAACCCCCCAGAACCCTGCAGCAATATTCTCTGTATGTTGAACAGTGCATTGCAGTGTGTTCAGATGATTTTGTGGACAATCAGTAACAGGACTCTGCATAAAGAGAAGAAAATGGAAAGCATTCTGATGCATGATTTTCCTTATTATTCTCCCAATGGTTCCCCTTTACCTTTCAGAAGCGGCAGCAGGTGTTTGTTTTATTTACCACCTCACTGGAAGGGTCCAGAGCACGAATGGAGCAAACTGTGTTCCTGCACCACACCAAAGGTGCTCAGCGGTGGCCTGTCACGTATGCGTGGGTGTATGATGTTGATGGGACAGCTTCTTAGAGATGATATCCCACTTCAAACCGGCTCGCCGGGGCAGCGTGGTGGGTTTCAACTCAAGTTTGGGATGCTGGCACAGGGCACTCTGGCGCTACGTCGTTCACAGCCCCGTTTGACAGTGCTGCTGTCACTGCTGCGCTTCCCTCGCTCCTGCAGGTACTGGGGATCTCTGGGGAGCGCTCGCTCTGTGCGAGTGAGGAATATGACACCGCAGGATGCAAGCAGAGCGTTAATGGGTCAGTGAGTGACAGCTGAGCCTTCTCTCGGAGGTATTGAGCTGGCTGTCCCTGCCAGGAGCGGAAGGTCTCTGCAGTGAAGTGTGCCAATTTAATTTTGTCACGTGTGGCCTGGGTTGTACAGATAGGGCTGTTTCTACAACTCTTTGACAATGCTAAAACTGATTCAGGCCACAGTGCAACATTTAAGGATGCTAATTAGAAAACAATTGTGCTGGGTTGTACAGACTTTACCATCGTCATATATCTTAAAGGCCCCTATAGAATGGGAAAGAAGGTGTTTTAATGCACTTTACATGCAAAATGGGGCACTATGTTTTGTGATTTGTAACAAAGCGCAGTACAACTGCCATCACCCAGTAAATCAGAAGGCAAAAATAGTTCTTAAGCAGTAAGTATCCTGCTTTATTTGCTAATTAAAATGGGGTTTGGAACTGCTCTTCAGAAATGATTGCTTTAATTAATTCGTTGTTCTTTTGCAGTCCTACCTTCTATATCATTTGAATACAAGGCAATCCCTTGTGCTTCTCAAAAGCATGATGGCCAACAGGGCATCCTTCCTCTCCTCAGAACAACAGACTTTATTGCCTGTCATTGTTTAATAAAATGTCTATTCTATACCAGGGCTAAAAGGTCACCCACATACACTCTATCACTAATCTATTTAAAATAAAATACAAGTATAAATGCATATTTTAATTAACATCAATTTTTTAATTTATGCAGAACTAAAAGAAAAATAGATGGTCACTTTTGTAAGGCCAGTGACAGATTTTAGCTTTAATTATTTTTTAAAGCTAAAATTTTGCAATTGCTGTTCCTGTCACTGTGATATAATCTTTCATTTTGTGGCTGATGGATGATATTTAAGGTAGTTCCTACAGTTGCCTTTAAAACATTGCCTGAATTACTGGTATGACTATGCAGAGTACAAGACATCAGGTATGAAAAGGGAATGGAGGGAGTGAAGTATTGAAAAAGATGCACTCACTTTGCATTCCTCAGAGCACTCAAAAGTTTGAATATGATTCACATCAGTCAGGACAGAGATTTAAGGAGAAGTAATTGAAATATTCATTGTGAGTATACTATCTGACAGATGTAGCCTTGAATTTTCTCAAACTAATCCTGCTGTCTGTGCATATATGTATATTAATGGAGGGAGTGAAGTATTGAAAAAGATGCACTCACTTTGCATTCCTCAGAGCACTCAAAAGTTTGAATATGATTCACATCAGTCAGGACAGAGATTTAAGGAGAAGTAATTGAAATATTCATTGTGAGTATACTATCTGACAGATGTAGCCTTGAATTTTCTCAAACTAATCCTGCTATCTGTGCATATATGTATATTACTCACAGGTTTCAGTGAAGAATTTAATGCCACAAAGGCTGCTTGCAAACTGCTGTCTGTAGTGCCTTGTTCAACACAGGAAGGTCTGTGTTCTATTGCTTGTTCTATTTATTAGAAATTTTGAATGAAAGGAAAAAAATGAAGAATGGGTCTGGAACTGAAGTTCACTGACATCAGCGCAGGAAAAGAGGTTCTAGATTATTTCAAAACCTGTTTGATCAAATCTGTAATACTTACAAGTAGTAGCATGTTCCTACACGTATCACTGGTGTGACCCCTGAGTTATTCAGAAAAGAGGTGTGAATCTATGATGTCTTGTATTGTTTGACCAGTTGCACTTAATGACCCCTGAGTTATTCAGAAAAGAGGTGTGAATCTATGACGTCTTGTACTGTTTGACCAGTTGCACTTAACAGTAGCTGACAAGAAAGTTTTAAACTCTTCAGATTTTTGTTATAAGCACATTTGGAACCAACCTCTGTTTTCTTCAGTAGTGTATGATTACAGCCTGTCGTATTTCAAAGAATTTAGGCTATTAAAGATGAATGGTCCTTTATTCAGAAAAGAGGTGTGAATCTATGACGTCTTGTACTGTTTGACCAGTTGCACTTAACAGTAGCTGACAAGAAAGTTTTAAACTCTTCAGATTTTTGTTATAAGCACATTTGGAACCAACCTCTGTTTTCTTCAGTAGTGTATGATTACAGCCTGTCGTATTTCAAAGAATTTAGGCTATTAAAGATGAATGGTCCTAAATTTAGTTTTGGGGGGCTTTTTATGCCTTCAAGCTAGAGCTAGGTCAGCATAGTGGCTTTTGGATTCTGTTCGGTGCAATATCTAGATACAAGGTGTTATGAGCACTATATTAAATATTGGATAACTGTAACAAAAATCCATTTTTCATAAAAACAGCTCTGTCAACCCAAACCTCCAAGCTATTTGAAGTTGGCCTCTCCGTATCTATTTGGTTGGTCATTAAAAAAAGAGTAAATATGGAAAAGACCTCACAGTATCTAGCTGCTCTCTGATTAAGAAATTTCCAGCACAACCGTATTTGTTAGCAAATTATAAATCAAGGGAAGGAACTGGCACCTATTTACCTTTCTCTTCCTGCCCATCTGTCTTTTCAACAGCAGTCCAAGATCAGACGCTTTTAAAGTTTTCTTTCTTAAAAATGAGCAAGCAGACTAAGTGGTCCCTACAGGTCCTGTAAGACAAATTCTTCTCTGGGAGCACAGCCCATCTCCTCCATGCAGGGTGCCTCCTCTCTGCTGGGCACACACTGATTCTTCCTGGAACAAGGTCCTTCCTGCCCTTAGGAGCTATGCTCCATCCATTTCTGCATATCTCCCACCCTCATCTTGCTCACCCTTAGGAGCTATGCTCCATCCATTTCTGTGTATCTCCCACCCTCATCTTGCTCGCCTCCGTGAGATTCTCATTTCAACCCAGCACTAAACTGTTTGTTTGTTTCCTGTTCCTTTCCCCGCCCCCCCAAATGATTTATTAAATTAATGACCCACATTTTAATTGCAACCAACCTTGCTGAGTGTGTGTATTTCTCAAATGGCTGCAAGTCCTTAGCCTTCAGCCTCATGCTTCACAACATCACGACTTATTGCTGGAATAGTTATTTTCCATACATCTGGAATATGAGCTTGTATACCCAAGTCTTCATGCTGCTATACATGCAATTCCTTTGCATTTCCTTATGTGCAATTCGTTCGCATTTCCACTCCCACCACCCAGCAGTTTTGTAGCTAGGCATTTGCGAAATACAATGACAACCACAAAAACTATTTTAGTTATGCCTATGTTTTAAAATAGCAAAATAAAGACTTCTTGTGGCAGCAGTAAGACAAAAATTTCCACATGTGATTTTCGCTCTGTTATTGTCATGGCTACATACCTGTCATCTACTCCTGCCTGTCAAAATCTGCTGATATTCTCTGTTCTCCTCCAATGCCTTATTTTAATAGAGAAAGGTTTTTGAAGGTGCTTCCTGATACAAAAAGGAGCTAACACAAGTTTGTCCTTCTGCATAAACAGCATGTCCTGATGCTCTACCTATTAGAACAAATATGTCTTGTGGAAAAAGGCAGGAGTGTCTAGAAGGTGAAACACAAAGTCTTACCAGTCTGAGTACTGATGAGGTATCTGCTGGGAAATGTGTGAGATGGAGAGGGGTGGAGTGGGAGAGGCTGGTGGTATGGAGAGATAGCTGAAACAAGCAGATGGCTTAAAGGAAGCTGAGAAAGGCTGTTAGCACATAAAGCAGCAGATGATGAATTGCCATTTTGAGTTGCTAGCTTTTTCTTCCTTATTTAGCTAACTACTGTTTCGATAATGACTTATATAATAGGTTCGCTGTGAAGACTTTTAAGTCTCATTTAGATTGAAGGTATCTTTTTTATAGAATGAAAGCACAGACTTAAAAAATCATTAAGGTCTAATGCAAGGAGAGGAAAAATCTGGAATGAGAGAAAGGTAGCCATACAATTTGCTTCCTTTTCCCTTAATCAAATGAAGGTCATTCATTGCCATATCAGTTGGAAATAAGTCCACAGAAGGCAGTCCAAAATGGCCAGGCTGCTCATGGTTTATCATCTACATCCATGCCTGAGATAGCTCATCCCAGTCCAGCTTTTATGTCCTGGATACAGGCTCTGTATGACTCCTCACCTCTTCCTGTCTTGCTGATTATGATGTGTTATTACAGCAGTAGACCTGTTCGTTACTTCTTACCTGACTTTGGACAGGTCCCTTAGCTTACTCTTTGCCTTGGCTTCCCTACCTGCAAAATCTGGCTTACAACACTGGCTGATCTCCTGGAGGCACTTTTGGGAGATGGGAGCTCATTACAATATATCAGTTAATATAGTAATGATCCAGAACACTCAAGGAACAAACATCTGTTCAAAGCAGGGCACAAACATCGCATTTTGCCATGCAGGTAGAGTACCAGGCAGACCCCTCCATCAGGACAGTCCTGCACAATCAGCTGATGACAGGAGAGAGGCTCTTTTCAGTTTTCATCAGACAGTATGGGTAATATGTGGCAGGTGTATGTGTGACAGTCACTGCTTATTTGGACCAGGATGTACTAAGGCATATTTCAGAAAGCTATGAAACGTGCATTCATGTGACCAAGCCTGTGCTGCGTCTTCAGGCAGGGTTTTGTCTCTTGAGTTGTGAAAGACACTCTGGATTAGACCTGAACACTGTCCTTTGTCGTTGTTACATAACAATGGGGTTCTTTAGTTTTTAAGGGAACAACAATGTACTGATGTGTTTCAAGGCAAAGGTGCATGCAGCCCTTGGGATCCACACTGTACATGTCTTGGTTTCATTTTGCTAAATCCATTGCTTTAATGGATTTACCTATTCATTACTGGTAATGAGTGTAGAAACGATGATGAAGATAGATCTCCAATTTCCTACTGTACCTGTAAAATATTAGTAATTTAAATGAGGCCATGCAAACTATAAAATTACAGCATCACACACTCTCATTGCAATATGGTTGAATTGCCTCTCTAAATGGTTCCTCATCAATCCCAATAAAGACAAAGCATGGGTCTAACTGTTGTCTTGAATCTAACAGCTTAGTTTTATTGCCTCAGTAGCAGCTGTTTAAGTGCCCCTTCCTCCACCACTCAGTGATGTGATATTCCTTTTCCATAAAGGAAATCCATCAAACTTGCCAGGATTCTGCTCCAGGCCACCACAAGGGATCCTCTCAGGTTTAGAACAGCACAAGTATATTTAGAGGGACATAAATGAGTAATGAAGGTGTTAGCACCCCTTACGTTCCCTTAACTGAATTAAAATTCAGAAGGAAAACAAAAGAATATTCATCAACAGTTCTCAAAATCTCCGGCCATTCATAGGCCATTGCTTCCATGAAGGAAAGACACGGCAGGATAAGAAACATCCTGAAATGCAGGAACCCTTTGGAAGCGTCCTAAAAATATTTAAGTACTAATGAACTCTGGGTGAAGAATTTCCTGCTCTAGCTGGTCATTAACTGCCAGGAAATTCCTGGACTGGGTGTCATTACTGATAAATCATGAAAATATTTAAGAAAGAAATCAGTTACACAATTAACTTAAAGTTTAAACTGAAAGACAAAGATATAAATGTAAATATGTATTGCCAGCGCCTGGAGTTCCACTCAGTTATTAGTATTTTCTTAACAGGTGAAGTTTAATAGTAGGCAGGAGCTGATTCTCTCTGATACCCTGGGCATGCAAGTGTCATAACTTCTAATGACTGTAATTCTTGTTCCAATTTCAGTACATTCTTTGAAGTAAGAAACAGTGACGATGACTTAAATGGGGAAAAAACTCCACATATGCAAACCGAAGATGATCAAAATAAGGGTAAAAAGTGCAAATTATTTTGCATTTTCCTGATCCAGCTTTTGGAACAATGCTTATATAACCCATACTCAGGCAAAATTGCTTTTTTTTCCCCTCACTTTAAATGTGTTTTTTGAGTGGAAAATTCACATTTACTTTGATTTAAAATCCACTTCACTATGGTGGCTGGGGATTTGTAAGCATGAATACTACGAGAACATTTCTTTGTAATTTCTGGGCCTCTCTCGTCCCTGAGTTGAAGCAGAATGAAGAACTGCTTCCTCTCTCTTTCGTATGAGGTGCAATAGAAAAGGTACTGCTCGGTATGAACACATGGGAGACACTCAAGAAAGAAGGAAGGCGCAAGGAAGTTATCAAGTATTACACTGGCCATCTACCTGGAAATACAGGTCTGTCCCTATAGTTCAGAATTTCAAGTTTTAAATGTTCTGCTGTCCTGTTTAAACTGAATTTTAGATGTATCTTAGTGCATCTCAAGAGTACTTTAAACAAGGAACACATCATTTAAACACAAAATTTATGTATCCTCCTCTACAGTGCAGCTTTAACTGTGCACCTTTTGATTGTGTGCAGTAATGGAAGACCTTTATAGAATTATTCTTGTGTATTATTTCCTAGCTAATCTAATTCTGAGCAGGCTGCTAATTCACTGTTCAAATGCGTGTGAAATACAGGTAATACACCACCAGGGTGACTCCCACAAAATATATTTCTGCTTTGTTTTCTAAAATTAAGTTTATTAATATTCTGTGAGAATAAAATGTAATGTTATTATTTTGTTTTCAGGAGATTTTCACAAACATTTTATGCCACAGGGAGAATAAATATACACATCTCCATTGCAGCTGCTGCACATATTTTATTATAATCTTCTACTGGTTTGCATTTTTCAGCCTAGAATTTTACAAACTGGATGGCAACGGCTATGCTGATGAAGTGGTTCAGCTAATTAATATATAATAAAGTAATAGCTAGGTTTATCTCTGCACTTCCACACTAGTGCCCTGTAAAAAGGGCTGTTTATAAATAAGCATTCATGCTGAAAAAAATAATTCTGTGAACACAAGTCATTTCAGGCAGAAAAAAAAAACTAATGCAGCAAGATTGATGAAAAACAAACCCACCAAAAATTTTGGTGTAGATTTAAACTTTTGTCCTGACAGGTTTTATCATTGCCCTTTAGACAAGTGTAAAACAGCACCTGATGAAAATCCACAAAAAAAAATAAAACAATTTATAGAAACTTCTATAAACACTTTTCCTCTGCCTCAGGAAATGGCTTCATTCAGGGACCAATGAATTTATATGTGCAATTGAGATAAATTTTCATAAATTGAATTTTGAGGTCTCTAGTGGTTACCACAGTATTCCCCACATCCATCCTATTCAGCAGCCTGCTTAAGTGTATGCTTTAAGACAATGCTTAGGAAATACCAACACTGCTGTCCTGAAAACAATCGATACTTAAAATAATTTGCTAAATAAGTGTACTGCTGAAGGGGGACATTTACCATATGCTAATATAAATATTTTGAGACTTTTCTAGGCAAATGTCTAAGCACAAGACTTTCACCCTGAAATTTAGCGAGTAAATTGAAGAAAATCTCTTCCTCTCTTTATTAGTCATTTTAATGGGGTGGGGGTTGCTAGTTACTTTTTCATAATCATTACATGATTTTGTGAAGTGTGTCTTTTCCAATACTATTCATTGAATAAGTTCTTCAAATAATCTGAAAATTTATTCAGAATACCTCATTACAAATATCGAAAGATACTTCACTATAAATTTCTGTATTACCAAGTTCACATTTTCTTATTTTCTGGTCTGACTGGAGTCTTTGGTGACATATTACATTTTTATCTGTCCCCTTGTTAGTTGACTTACTTACAAAAAATTTGTTTTCTGAGTCTAAACACTGGGGTTCTGGAACTCCTTTCTTTCAGATATTTTTGGAAATTTTAAGATAAAGTGTAGTTTCTGTGTATATACTTTCCAGGAAGTTAACGTCCTGGAAAAGAAAACTGTCAAAAGGAAGGAGTGAGGTTGGGGTTTGCTTTATCAAATCAATAATATATTAATAATTTTTTTAAAAATAGAATTTGCCTAGTATCTAGTGGAATTGCAGCATCCTCACAACACTTTCAGGCTTGATTGTAAATGGTTTCCATTGTGTTCACTTGCATCGTATCTGATCTTTATTTTACAGTCCAGAAAAATCTGTAATCCTGTTTCCATTGTTGTACAATGTGGGGACAACCATGTCTTTGTTTGTATAAATTATTAAGAGCCTCATCTTGTTTCAAAGATGGATTTAAGTTTAATATATTTTATGAATACCTACATGTGCAAATTTATATCATAGATACAAATCTGTGCTTTAAAAAGTGGATTTCAAATGTGCTGTCGCTATGATTTTTTCTTAACATCTACTAAATATGTTATTTTCCCAACAGTTATGCCTAATTCCCAGAGTTATTTTATTTACAGATTATTTGGGAGATTTTATTCATAGATGTGTCCTAGATCACAGCAAGAGTAAACCGTGGAGGGAGTGTAGGAAAATAATTGAAAACATCTTCATATTGATTTTCCATGTTTTTTGTCCACTTGATAAAGGAAGTACATCAAACCTTTGGGAAGTAAAGAGGTGCCTACATGTAGTACAGTGATCAGAATAGTAGAAATCACAACAACTGAAGCAAGCCCCTGAGTCAAGGGAATATTTTATTAGAATAACACAATAAATTCTAGCAGTTGTCTTTAATGCGTTTCTAAATAAGCTTTAATATCCTCTTTAATACAATATAGGTTGATTTGATAGCCAGATTCATGGCATCATTTGGATTAGGAACTACCCATTTCCCTTAAATTAGGAGCGAGTTAGGAAATGAGTTATTAATAGACTGTGTGGAGTAGAAAAAAGTATTTTTGTGAACTTTTTTGCACTTGTATTTATTTCACAACGAATAGTAAATCGTCATATCAAGCAATTCTGTCCCTCCCATTGTGATTGTCCTTCCTAAACAAAGTCTGTAAATATGCAAGTGAGCACTGTCCTAGTTTTGTATGAGGAGCAGATGTAAACCATGTCTGGAATAGTTTAAAATACCTGTATTGTTTCTAAATGAAAATATTTCATATTTCTAGCAGATTAACCTCTTGTACTATTCCTGCTAGTGAAGTCCAATATCTGTACACAAAAACTCCAGAGAAACTACTTAACCAGCCATTGAAATTCAAATAGCTGAGAGAAAAAGTGGGTTGTAAAACCTTCAAAGCAGCCAAATGAGTTTGGCCCAGTTTTTAAAGCATATTTATGTGACTTTAACCCACAAGTGCCAGCTTTCAGTGTGGAAAATTAAATGTCGGCACTTTAACCAGTCATTTTAAAAAATATATTCTCCCCAAAGCCTTCTACTACTAAAAATATGTTGGATTTTATCCTTATTCCTGGCATTTTAGATCAGTGTTTTGCTCTGAGATCCTCCCTGGCTGAACTGAGACTGGCTGGTTCTGAGCAGTGCCTTCAGAAAAGGAAATAGATTATATACACTATATGGAAGCAACCTCCTCTAGCAAAATATTTTCATTGTTTTCTGAAGGCAGAATTCCGTGTGTCCATGAGATTTTTCAGTCTTATTTGACTGGAAGGGCTTATTATAAAGGTTATGCTGGAAGTTTTAACCTCAAATGCTGTTTCACTTTTTTTTTCACCTCCCTTCAGTATTTTTTGCACCCACAATCTTGTGCTTCCCCCCTGGGCTGTGTCTGGTGTCCATTATTTATGAGTTTGTTCAGAGACCTTGAAACCAGGACAGTACAGCTGCTCTCTTCCATTGGGGTTTTTTTGAGGTTTGTTCCCATTAACATTTTATTGTAATACAATGTTATCAGAAGAACAGCAAGGATGATCTTGTTAATTGAAATGACATTTTGGATAACCTTAAGGTGATGACAAATGGATAAAAGCCAGGACAGCTCTTCTAGAGCAAAAGAAAGTAGAATGAGCTCCTCCTTCTTACCAGGTTTTCCTTTTCGCTCTTCATTTTTCAGCGTTTATCTTAATCTTAAATGTGTCATCCAGACTGAAACTGGATGCTTAGCCTTTCATTTCCCTACGATTATGCCATGCTCCCTGAGGTTTAAGATAGCTCATGCACCAAGAACAACCTGCCAACCCAGCCCGTTTGTAAAGTTTGCAAACGATGCTGAATGCCAGGCTGTGATGAAGCCTCAACGGCAGAACTTAAAATGGTTTCTTTGTAGTAAATGGGAATCCTTGGATGAACAGCAGTTGGAACTTGAGCTGTAGTGTAGACATAGCCTACCCGCTTTCACTTTCTGTTTCTTTTTATAGATTTAAAAATATTTTTTCAGTACTGCTATAATTACAACCTAAAGAACCATTCTAAACAAGATATCTTCTTCTCCTGCGTTGTAATAAATCCTTTGAGTTAGTGCTCAGTTGAAAGTAATGGACCTCTTTAAAAAACGTATTATATGATACCTTTGTCAGTGCACAAGGGAGCTGCAGAAACCTGTTCAGTGAGCTACTGCAGTGACTAGCTGTTCGTAGGAAAGGGTCTGTACACTTTATGTCTAAGACAAAATGTCTGGCTCTGAGCGAAGTTCAAGAGTATGATGGGTAAGTTAATTTCCGATAGGATGCACCTAGTGCCACCAGGTCATAGTCTTAATTCAGTGCTGCTGGATGCCTAGCATAGTTTCCCCTTCTGTGGCAGAATTGCTAGTGTTTTGGTTTAGGACACCAAAACGACCTCGGGTTTAGGTTTAGGTTTTGGGCAGGAGCTGGACCACTGATTTCACTGCCACTAATAGGCCAGTGATGCTTTTCTGGTGATGATAAGGCACTTCATAAACTCCCAGCCCTGCACGTCTGTGGTCCCTGTGCCAGGGACTGCCGTGAGAGGGGAAAAGGTGGAGCATTTAAATATTTCTATTCTTCATCTGCGTTTTCAATTGCTTTTGAATTTAAAAGCTTAAATAAAAAAATTAAAAATCTTACTTTAAGATAAAAATCTTAGCTTTTGATATGATCAAATGTAGTCTGTAGAAAGAAGAGCAATGCCAGCCTGTGAAACCCTTGCTTATTGCTTCTGTGCTTCCTTTCTTCAGAATTTCCTTTCTTAGCAGGAGTTAGGAACCTTCAGTGCCTGCCAGCTGATGTCGCGGTACAGATAGTCTGATTTTCAACAACCCCTGAGAAATAACCAGGTGGCTTCTTAGTGAAGCCAAGAAAGGCAGAGTCTGTACTCCCTTGCTGGGCAGTTCTGATGGTGGAGACCACTGGAGGTCTTTCTACAGGGTTTTGGGAATCTGTGTATTCTGTGAGGTTTCTAGGGGTTTTCAGCTTTTTATCACCTCTTAAAATGAGAGAACAAAGAAAAGAGGGATTTTCTTCTTTATGTTGTTGAGCGAGATTGTATTTTACCCTGGTTCTCTGAATGACTATGGGTGTATGGGTGTAGCAGTACTTACAGCTCATTGACTTTATGTTCGGGTGAATACCTGAATATATTCCTCCAAGAAGGAAATATTGGCTTTTGCCAGCAGTAGTCAATAGCACCATTTTGCATGCTCAATATTGTGCTCCAGCAAAAAGAGGTGGTAACAAGGACTTCACTGCATGCATTCCTGACAAAGGTCTTCATTCAGCTGCTCACAACTGCCCAGAGACTCAAATCGTTCTTGCAAACTTTGAGACACTAACAGGGTAAGGCAGTATGTTTTATCCTCTTTTCCCGCTTTTGATTTGTATTGAGTGGGTTTGTTTGCTGTTTCCTGATCCTTCCTTTGCACCTAAATCCTGGAATAATAACACTTTATATTCTCTGGTTACATTTTAGAAGTTAGATAAGGATTGGGGATTTTTATTCATATTTGGAAATTGAATCCATATGTATCGTTGTTTCTGGCTCTAGACATATAATATTCAAGAATTAATCAAGATTATTGTTTTTAAAAGGAGAGTGCTTTTTTAAAACTCCATGAATAATTAGTTCTTGGACTGATACTTCATCTATCCATCACATTTCGTTATCATGCAACAACTTTTCATGCCCTGACAACAGAAGAGCTTTCATTACAGTGGCACTATTATACAGTGTTAGTATGCCAAGAAATGGAATATTAGAAAAATGTACATTCGCAGAGTGTATTATAAAAAGCCATTAATACCCGTGAAAATGAGAAAATTCAAAGTTAAGACCAAATATGAGGATTTCTGAAATAAGCATAACTACAGGGAAACCACTGCACTGTTTTGGTACTTCCAGCTGTTCCAAGTCTTTCTTGTGATATACTCCATTTCTAATCTTGCCCATTTCCCTTTTTAGAAATAACGGTCTATCCAAAATAACTCCTGAAAACAAATTTTAACTTTAATCTACTAGTATATGAGGCCAAATTCACATTTCCACTCTCCTTGTCTAAAGTTTTCCAGGGACAGTATCGGAAAAATATTCCTTTATAAGGCAGACTGCTCCTTCACTTGAGGATCCCTGTGCACATGTTTAAACTAAGCCTTTTTATACAAAGCAGATGAAAGTAAAACATAAAATAAACAATGCCATGAAAGTGACCAACCTACAAACCCCTTTAAGAGCCTTATCATAAAAATAATCTTAAAATACAGTTATTTAGTTCTGTTCAATAAATGGGCATCTCTATAGGTGTGTATAACACAGGTGTTTTCATTGCATTGTGGACCTGACCCTGGTTCCATTCTGTACTTGAAGCTCCCTTTGGAGTAAATTGCATATATAGAAAACACAGAGCACATCAAAATTTGAGTCCACAAAAAGTTGTGGCATTAAATAATAATTCAGAAACCTGCTTCACTGTATTCGATATTTTATCTTCCATACCTGGTTGCCTTCTTAATCACTGGTCAGTTACCAATTCCACCTTTTTTTTCACTAGAAATATTATTTTTTTTTCGGAACGATGGTACTAAAGATATACTTTGCAAAAATATTGCTCTTAAAGAAATGTTGTATGTCTATGAACCCAAATTGTGACATTGACTTTGAAAGAGAACTGACGTGGATGAAAGGATGTGTTTTCTTATCATGACTGTCACTATTATCCTGTTGTGGTACCTCAGACCTAGGATTTTAAATCAGTGAGAAAACAACAGTAAAATCGAGCTGGGTCTTCCTTCCACCTTTAATTGTGCTTTATGCATTGGCCCCATGCTGGCTAAATCACGTTGCACTTATTTAAATGCTTTACAGATTTTCTCAGTCTTAGATTTGATTTTTTTTTTTAATACCAGGAGCTACAAGAAGAGTCACATCTCTAACGTTTGACCTCTGTTAGCTGCAATAATAGATACCACAGGCCAATAAAGTGAGCTCATCAAAACTGCCAGTATGACTAAAATTCCCTCATTAGCCTGCATAAGGAAGGTTATTCCTTGTTCTTTAACTTTTTAGCACTAGTTTTCTGTTTGCCTGAGTATTTCTCAACACCTGAGGAAAGTTTGTGGTTGCAGTAATTGCAGAAAAGGAGAAACCTCCTGCTTCTTTATTGATATAGTCCATTAATAAATATATGTCACCATGCAAAGTTTACATTTATTTTTCATAACATCTGAAAGTAAATATATTTTTAAGGGGCACAAGAACAGCAGAGCCTTAGGCAGCGAGCAAAGTAAACATCAGGTGAAAGACAAAAGCCTGGAAGAATTGATTATGCCACTTGGCTGCTCTACTGAGGAAGATAAAAGAGGCCAGGACATGCTCTGCTACTCCTCGCGTGTAGAAGTCAGGCTTGGAAACAATACTCTGACATCTCTGCCATGCAGATAAATCCAGCAGGCAAGTCTGCTGATTTAACTATTCACATTTTGTATTTTTTTGTGCCCACTGATTGGCAGCTACAGAACACATTCTATCAGCTTCATCTTTGTGTACTGGCTCTAATGAAAAAAGAAGGAATTAGGATAGGAAAGGGATGAAATTGAAAAGATAAAGCGATTAAATAAAAGATTAGGATTCCTGAAGACTGGGTATTCTGCCAAGATAATGCAAGGAGAACTTGAGCCAAAGAGTTGGGCTGTATGCACACAGCCAAAGACGCTGGAACCTGTACAAACTTTGCTGTTCCAAGCCTGCCTGGAAATGTGACTGTGAAAGAATAGCACTTTACAGATCCTCAGCCTTTGAACAGCTGGGTGACAAACATGGTGTTACCTATTGTGTTGTAATACCTCCAAGCCAATATATCGACGTAGAGCTTGCTGCTTACATTCACTTCCCATTAAATACAATGTCAGTTAAAACTCATGGCGTCTCTTGGTACTGTGCTGGATCAAACTGGAGGTACCATGTCATGTTTTGCTGATACAGAGATCTAAATCTGCCTAAGTCATCAGGGAAAGAACCTGAATTCCATGAGATATGAAGTCCACCCTCCAGCAAGTGGGAAAGGAATGAGCTGCTTTGTGCCAGGCAGAGCTGGTCCATTGTGATGTCAGCACGTTATCATTTAAAATGCTAGCTATTAGAGCTAACACTGTAAGAAGAGAATAGCACAGGTAATCTTATATCCTTTTATATGCTGAGACCCCCGAGCGATGTTGAGTCAAAATCAACTCTGATCCACGTGCCAGGCAGACCCTGCCATAGAAGAGATTCCCCCATTTTGGTCATTCCAGCTATTTCAGGATTTTCTTACAAGAAAACAACTCTAGTCATCATTTCTACCGTCAAGCAGTTAGGGGTTCACACAAGAACTTTTTGCAGCAGTTGTAGATAAAGACAAAGCCAGGCAAGTGGCGTAACCAAGGGTACCGGGTGGTACTCTCATACAAGGAGCTGGATGAGTTTATCCTGTGACCAAGGGATTTATGCAGTGCCACACAGCCTGATGGGCACACAGGGCACGCCGCACAGCGCAGGCTCGCGCCTGCTCAGGCTAACTGCGAGACGAACACAGGCTGCTAGACGTGCAGTGATTGCCTGGTCAGGACCACTGCTAGACGTGCAGTGATTGCCTGGTCAGGACCACTGCAGGAGCTTGTTTGGTTTTGTTTTAACCTGAACTTGGACACTTTCATAGTTCAGAAAGTAGTGGTTCCTGAAATGAATGTGGAACATCAAGTTGCATGGAGGTACAAGACACTGGAACTGCTGTTTATTCTGTAGAGACAAAATAAAAAGGCAGGAACAATATGGATAAGAAGTCTGCCCAATATTGTGTCGCTGTAGCTTCTCCCTGCCTTCTCTGGGAGCCAGGCTGGCCAACAGCGGAATTAGGATCTGTGTAAGAAGAATCTTGCTGTGACAGCTTCAAAAAGAAAAGCCGGTAACAAAATGCAGGAGCATTGAGTTAAGGCTCCCGGCTTTGATAGCTCATGTTCCCAGGGTGTGATGATCAGTCTGTTGCTCTTTGCCTAGCCTTTCCCCTTTCCGGACACACAGGTGTCGAGGCTTCCTGCAGATGATAGCATGATCATTTGTAGGCACTGAAAGCAGGTCTGTGGAGTACACTTTACAGCAATCATTCTGCCTATGTCCCATGGCAGCACTGCTCCCCATGGCTTTTGTCGCTATCGTCTTCCTTATCCTAAGCTGGCTCTCCAGATCCTCCTGGCCGGAGCAGGACTGTGCACCACTCGGTTTTTGTAATTTAAGGGACCTCAGTTAGCTCTCAGGGAATGAGTTCAAGATTGAGCTATTCTGAAGTCCTCCAGTTCTCTACTCTGCCACCTGAGAAGAGGAAAATAACAATATCATATTATTTCATATATTTCATGTCACCAGTTTTCTTAAGAAAAGGAGGACTTTTACAGTTCTACCATTCTGTCTCCTGAATACAATTGAGAGGCACACCCTACCTCTGCAAAAACAGCATGTTACACCCGCAAGATATTCAGGCACATGCAGGAAAACATAAATGTGCACAAACTCCATTTCCTGCATTCAAAATGGAGTTTCAAGTATGTTAAGGTAAATCCAGTGCTATAAAAAGAAACAGAAAAGCTTATAAAATGGAAGTTATGATCTGTGCACAGGTAAGGAAATTACAAAATACAGTGAGTTGAAAACAAACTCATATTAAAAATTGCGCTGAGGGGGAAAGATCATATCAGCTAAGCTACCGGTTAAAGATGTTAGTGGATGTAGAAGATGAAAAATATGAAATGGCCATTATATAAAATAATTGCTGGGAGCCAAATGATAGGAAAGAAATGGAAAATGATGAAGCGATTCAAAAAATAACAGAGAAAAGGAAAAAAAATCTAAGATGTCTGCCATTGTGGGATTAGGAGAGAGAAATATATTAGTAACAAAAACAGTGTCTTTTAATCCAGAGGTTATTTACAAAGAGTGCATTTGAATCTGTGATTCTGAATTCAACATGACATCAAGAGAAGTTGCCTCACCGCTGCCTTGTAGACACTTGTAATGTGAAATTTGACAGCCAAAAGATGTAAAACCAGCGCACTGCCTAGCTGGGAACTTTGGCCATGGGCACTGGAGCATACTCCTCTGCTTAAGAGAAGTATCACTGGTCTTTGATATGTGTTCCTACAGGGAAGGACTTCAATGTTAAACTTTTCCTCCATCGACTCACTGTGTGTTAGGAATGTATTAAAGATAAAGGGTGCTGTAGGAAGGTGATTGGTGACCTTGCACTGAATTTAATCTATTAGAGCAGAATTATTTTAGCTGGCATTCATCTTACTGAGAAAATTATTTCTTGGCACTCAGTACTGTAGCAACTGAACACATAATGAACATTAATAGATTGTTTTCATCATCATAAGCCTTATGTGAGCTGAGTAAGAATTAGCCCCATTTTGCAGGTGGTGAACTAAGCCCAATCCTTCAACATGATGAACGTGTCCTACATCATGTTGTATGCCCTCAACTCCCATTGGAATTGCAGAGCAGTGAATACCTCAGAGGAAGCTTTCAGACATCCAAGTATTTTGTTTAAGTGATTTGCTGAAAGTTCTACATGTGTGGCATTCCTTATTCTCAATTACGCTAAAACCATATTACATTAACTGGGCGGGAAGCCAGGGAACACAGCCTGAACCCTACAACACGAACCCAGTGGCTTAACCACAGGATCATTCTTTCCCCTTAAAACAGGCACCAACAAAACCTGGGGTTTTCAGCAAAAAAATGGATCTTGGGCTAATGGAATCAGTGAACTTCCCTGGCACAAATGGCAGCCTGTCGATGAGAGCAAATGGATAGAAGCAGGAAAGTGGGGTGTGGGGGTGTGTGTGTAAGGGAGCAGTAGAAGAAAGGAGTGGCAAGACTGAGAGGGATCAGGAGAGGGTCAGTAACAGCAGAAAGTGAGGACAGACAATATGTGTGTTAGTAGTAGCAGTGTGTGCAAAGGAGGCCATTATGGGAGTGAGAACAAACACAGCAAATGGTAAGACATGAGTAAAGGTATTGCACATGTTTTAAATTAACAAATCTTCAGTACTTGGTATGTTATTTGCATCCAGACACAGGTACATCTCTGCAAAAAGAAGGCCTGTATACCTTAGAACACCACAATAGCTATAATTATCATGTGATTTCTGCCAAATGGTGGTTTTATGTTTATTGTTAATTGTCCTTTATGACTCATGTATTATTTCCTTATAACGTTATAGTGTTTACATTGATTAAGTAATTATTAAATGTTTATGTATGCTTCTTTATATTGATCCACCACTACAGTAACAATTGTGCTCTGGGGTTTGCTTTTTATTTGATTTGTTGTTATCTTTCGTGGAATTTCCCTTCAGGTTCTCTTAAGTCTTACACAACAGCTTCTAGACAACTTCTTTTGAGAATACTTGTTGAAAGGATTACAAAGATCTGGGAATTAACACCCTAAAATCAAAGGGCATTAGGCAGAAGCTTTGCTCTTGCAGTTTTGTGTTCTGCCACCTTCTCCCACTCCTTTTGGTCCCCTCCACCTTTGCTGAAGCTAACTGCTGCCCAACAAGCAAACCACAACTTGTCTAAGGGGGAACACGTGTTCTCCTCCCTTAACCCAGTTTATTCTGCAATGTCACTTGTATATATTAATTTAGATTAGACACTGTTTTGGAGAATTCCTTCCAGCTGTCAGGTCCCACCCCTTCAACGTTGTATTACTCTGTAGGAAGGGAAGAACTATATAGACAAAGGCGTAGCTGCGTGCCTATTGATGAAAGAAAGGCAAGTTTTCTTGAGAAAGGTGTTTTACCAGAACAACTCATACTGCTGCTCTCAGCCCCACAAGCCCTTCATCAGGTGTGTGAAGTTCTAAATAATTTTCCAAAAATTACTATAATATTGCTGAAATTATAAAGCACAGTGGAAGAGGCACAGGAATGGGCTGACCCATTTACTCCTGTAAAATTTCCCGAATTAAAATTATCTATTGTAGCTATGGTTGAAGATACCACTGGTGCCTAATATTTTCACCTGGTGTGTCATATACAGTGATCAGAGACTTCACAGTACAGCATCCTCTGTTCAAAGATAGAGCTTTTAAAATGCTCCTCACAAATGTACTATATCAGATTTTCTGGCAAAAGGATCTTCAGCGGGATTTGTGGTCTGTTCAAGCAAACATCAAGAGCTGTTATTCACCTTGTGCTCACGTTCCCCTCTCTAAAGGGAGAACCAACTACCTGAACTTCTCTGGGTTGACTGCAGGAGAAGCAAAAAACAGCCAACAGTCTAGCAGAGGCGGATAAAAAAAAAAAAAAAGGTGAGCAGATAGCCATAGATCACACACTGGGCTGAATAGCAGCCGAGCGCTCATCCAGTCTACTCACGCTGCAGTCACTCACCATAACTTTTAACCCGCATTGGTCATTGGCTACTTATTTTCAGTGAGAGAAATACAATTTGTCAAAATACCAGCTTTTCCTGTTAAAAATATGTGTTGGATATTTTTTGTGTCACCTCTGGAGGGATCGGTCACTTTCTGAGAGTGTGTTGCTAATGCCCCTCCAAAGTGGTATGTCTTGTGTGATAGCTGCAACCTCTTTATTATTTTTGTACAGCAGAAAAATAGTAAAACATCTTTTAAATAATCACACTTAAGGTTGAAGCTCAGTGCTGCAGAAAGCTGTCATGGTGATTTTGATTTCAGAGGCTGAGAGAAAGGGAAAATGATGAAAATTGCTCTGACCTTCATTCCCGACATAATGGGAGTGAATCATTTGTGTGGTTACTGTATATAGAGCTTTGATGTTTTAGGATGAAACCATAGGATATTATTCACTGTTCACTTTTGAGAAACCACACACACAGCATAAATGTAACTTGAATTTAAAGAAAAATGTATGCACACACACAAACACACACACAGAGCGGCTCAGTTACCACAGAGAATACCAATGTGCCATAAATCGTGAGAATTTGATCTCTTACCTGTACATTTTCCCCTGTGTGTTCAGTTTTATTCCCCATGTCCTTTGAGTTGTCTGTTATTTTAACATAGTGCCAGGTATCAGAATACTATAAAAATATTTTCAGTTCCTCACCCGAAGGAGAGCACAAGGGCATGCAAATGATGGATATAAACCTGGACACGCTCAGGAGTAAGTGTTGCAGGAACAGTAAGGCTTCTGGCAAGTTAGTGTGACTCTCACAGAATAGTTTTTACTGGAAGATATAACTAGGATGCCTTTTAGGGACTGTATTAGCCAAGACTGTAACGGAATGGCAAGAAGACAAAGCTGTGAAGGAGGCTGTATGTGACCAGCTATGGGAATTAGAGGTGAGATGGGCAAGGCAGTCATACGATGCATATGAAAATCTATCAACTCATTACTGAACACCAGAAAGCAAGAAGCAAAAAGAGCAGAGCAGTGGTTCAGTTTCTCTAAGAAATTATATCCATTATTTTTAAAAGCTACACAATAGATCAGGTGCAAAAACAAGGGCTGAAACAATATGATTAAGGCCGCCTACAGTCTATGGACCTGCTTACACCCATAAGGTAAATTTTCACCTATGACATTGATTTGTTATTGCTGTACTGCTGATGTCATCAGGTTATTGAGCACTTGCCAGTTAAAGTTGGTTGAACATGAAGAAATCCTTAGAAAACCTACTGAAATCCATAGTTCTCCCCCATACAACATTATTTCAGTTGCATTTGTTAATTAGCCAGTGTTAATTGGCATAAGGTCAAATATTCAACCCACTTCTGTCATTACTTAATTGGAATTTCCCTTCAAGTACATTTAATAAAATACCAGGTATGAGAAAGTAACAACTTGCAAGGCATTTTTGGTATGCCATGCATCCTCTTTGTATTTGGCTATGTGTGTGTTGTTCATATTTTTTTTATTATTCTTGTCACTGTGTCACACTTCCAAGGACCAGAATTTTAATTTTAAAACATTCTGTAGTCTTCCTCCAATAATTTAAAGAACGTGAGTCATCAGAAAACTCCTGATTTCTTAAAACATATAACAAGAATAGGCAAAAATAAATACTACATGTATTCCATCCATAATATTCCCAGTAGTTCACGTGTGAAATAGGTTGATTCTCTTCCATCATCCCATGCGATCAAGAATGACTGGATTGTCTACTTACCATATGAAACCAGAAACAGGTAGGAGACACATAGACAAAAAAGACAGGAAGGAAGAGTGTGGTTCTCATCTTCCCCATGTCACAATCTCTGACATGTTTCTTAGTGGCAGTATGAGTTGTTCTTGAAATTTATTATTTCCAATATTTTTTACTTGGCAACTGGGGAGAAGTGTCTTTTTCCACTGAAAACAGATGACTCTTTCAGTGGCTGATTTACCATTTCTGAATACAAAACACTGCATAGTAGTTGAGTCAGTGAAGTATATTTGACTTAATATTATTCAACAGACTAATTATGGAGAAGATATCCAATCAAATGAACTAAGTTAATGGCAAATTAAAACTAGGGAGAAATGTTTTTCATGCGTATTTAATCCTGTACAGGATTTGACTTTGGGCAGTAACAGAAGCAAATCCTCTAGCTGATCACCTTCACAGGAAAACAACCCAACCTGAGAACAGGGATCCAAAACCAAAGGAACAAATGACATAATGATGGGCATTCAGGCTGTGAGGTTACAAAGTTAAAACCCCAGTCTTTAACCCTAGTTAAAGACTGGTTTTAAGTAATCATCACTCTTCCCTTAGACCTCTATCTAAGTTAAAGAATGCTCTTAAATATTTAGTTATCTCATGCATTTAACACACATAAGAACGGCAGAATCTCTACGGGCAGATAGCAAGGAAATGAGGGGTACAGCCGATAACTGCACCTCTCCCTACATGATGGCTGCTACACACTAGGAATGAAGAGATTTTACTGTGCCACTTTGTGCTTGCAAATAATTTTGTCTAATGCTTACCTATGAAATTATTGAGTACAATGTGTCCTGAAAGGCCGTGTCTCAGCTTGGCTGAAATCTACCTCTGAGTAATGCTGTGGGGAAAAAAAAATTAAAAAAAAAATAAAAGAAGATGGGAGAGAAAAGCTCTTTTTTTTCACCCTCTTTGTTCTGCATTTGTATGAGGATGAAGTAGGCTGCATGGCAGAACAGTAGTTTTGTCACAGAAGATATCTTAGCTGATAAAAAGAAATAACCTTGTCACCTTCTGTATCCTTTGCTGAAGTTAACATTATGTCATTATGCTTCTGGTATTTCACAGTGAGACACCGAGTCAAAATAACATTTCTTTTGTCTTTTTATTTTTTGTCCTCATCCTCAGAGCCTTGAACTCTAGGCATAATGTGGGCCTTGAATGAACCATCTGCTCTCTCTGGATTTTAGACATTTGCACCTTTACTAGGGACTTCAGCACACAAGTGTAATCCTGTTCGTGCTGACACTGGTGTAAAGGAGGGATCATTACAGTCAGTGGTAGAAAATGGGGGTAAATGGGGCTCTGGATTGTCCACAGACTTTCAGACAATTGGAAAAGATGTTCCAGTATGTCCTCCAATTACTATTAGCAAAAGTGCTCTTCCCCACATAGCCATTTTTCTCAAAGTGCCAATTTCTTTTGAGCTCTGCTTCCCATTAAGACTTTTCCTGAATGAGGGCAAATGGGAGTGATGCTCACTTTCATCAGCCGAGCAGTATTGGAGGACTGGCCTTGCTGTTACTATGCACTCACAAGCAGCTCAGAAGCAATTGCAACACACTTGGTTGTCTAATT
The DNA here is from genome assembly GCF_000699245.1 of Pterocles gutturalis. Lineage (NCBI taxonomy): Eukaryota > Metazoa > Chordata > Aves > Pterocliformes > Pteroclidae > Pterocles > Pterocles gutturalis. The sequence continues at coordinate 41,791 of NW_010125678.1, read as the reverse complement.
TCAAACTTTCTTTTGAAAAAAGAAAGAAAAGGTTTTTTAAGGCTCAGCTCAGTAAGAAAATAGCCTATGTAGCAGCATTTAAAACTTTCAACTGCTTTTTAGAACAAAACTCTTGAAAAGAATTTTTACCTCTCTTCTCTTTTCCACCATCCAGGATCTGGTGTGTTCCTCCTGCGAGAATTCAGGACAGCGACAGATATCTTAGAGGTAAGGTAAGAATTGTGAGAAAATGGTTTGCCTTGATTGCTATTAACATGCCCAGGTTTTACAGCAAAAAGCAGGCGTGGGCTTGGTAGGTAGGTGAAGGAGAATGTTCAGATAGATAGAAATTAAACCGCACTGTAAAACAAGCGGTGAGCTTTGAACAGCAATCCCAGTCTGGTTGACAGATTAAATAATACAGTCCTTCACTGAGGCCTCTCGGTGTAGTAAAGAGTGAGCTCCTGTCCTTCCTGAGTCTGGGAGAAGTCTTGCTCATGGCCCATGAGCCCAGATGTGGCACAGGCACTCAGAACTAACCCAGTGGTCAGAGTCCTGGCAGTCTGTTTAAACTAAAACAGTTTTCATCTCTGGGATATCAAATTTATATCCATTTAGACTCCCTTATATATGCTTAGATTAAGAGTGACAGAATCTAATTTAAGCAGTTTTATTAATCACTTCTGAGTCAAACTCTCTATTTGTTTTCTAAGGGAAATTAAATAGAGAAGATGTCCTGTTCATATTTATGAGGGATTTTCCTCTACCTCAGAAACATATCCTCTGGCTTATTGTTGCTAAACAGCTTCTCAGAAGAATGTGGGCCAAGAAGCTGTTTACGTGGGGGTGCACACAGCTCCCTTTTCTTACATTTATTGTTTGTGTCAAGCATATCAGCAGCTGCCAGCTGAGGAGTACCCAGCACCGGCCCTCATGGGCTGAAGTGTTTGTGTGCTCTGTGCCTCACCCAGCAAAGCCATGTCCAACGGGCAGAGAATATGCACTTAATGGAAAACTCTACAGTTTATTGCAAAGTCTGTGCTTTATCAAATTTAATGCATGTATTGGTACAGTTATTCCAGTATTTTCTTCTGCTTATAGGCCAGTTATTCCCCACCCGGTCTTACCAGAATTCATGAACAGCACTAGTTGAAAAAAATTATGTTAGACAAATACTAATATAGTTTTAGTGCTAATATGAAGATGTGCTACTAAAACAAAATAGTTACTCTAAATTTGTAGGAATTTTTCAATAGAGAAGAGTTGAGTCAAAAGGACTGAGACTGAAGCTGTCTGATTTCTAAGTGGCCTTTGTTTATTTTAGCAACGGTGCTGAACTTACTGTTATGGTTTAGGTAAATAAAAATTATCTCTTTAAGAAAATATTTACTATTTTGCATCCTTGTGGCCTAAATCCTCTTTGGTAGAAATCTGATGGAAATCTAGAGTAACTTTCAGTGTCTACAGAGATTAAAGCTTTTTCATCAGGCAATCTCAAAACACTACACAAAACTCCGAAGTAACAGTTTTGTTTTTAAGGGAAAAACTGATAGAGAGTTTGCTCAGGCCATACAGTTCCAGATGACTAGAAGTGAAATCTTCATCTGAAGTTCTATCCATTGGTATTTTTCCCTTACTCTCTTAAATAAATTCAGTATAGGTATTGTATATATATATATATATGGCATACATTGTATATGTGCTTTGGGGGATCCTGTCAAGTTTAATCAGTATGAGTAGAGTATGTCTCTGTATGACAAAGATGATGATCTTGCTTTCATGCAAAAAGTCCCATCAAAAACCAACAAAAATCCATCCAGACCTGTTTGGAAAACCAGTGCCTTCGCTGAGGCTATTTGAACTTGATCATTTTTTCCCCCTCCCCTCATCTCTTCTTATTAACTTAAATTTGAAGGAAATTCCAGTATTTTGATTATAGCTACTGTAGGAATGCAGTTAAAGGAATTCTGATTAGAGCGAGCTGCAGGAAAATGTTTTACAGAATCTTCCCCTAAAGTTGTGTATGTCGGAGCCTCAGCACTTCACCAAAGGTTTTATACATTCTCAGTCGATGTTACAGTTTGCCTGCATCAGTAATGGGAGCTGGTGTTGGCAGAGGCAGAAGGGAGATGTGTGCACTCTCAGGGTGCTGCATGGAGCTCCCTGGCCTTTGAGGAGGATATAGGATTCTTTTCCAATTAATAAAATACAAATGGCTGGGCAAAAGATGACAAAATCAGAAGTTTCAAAGCTGCTTTCACATGGATTCTCATTTAAAATAGATGTAATTTGTGGGAGGAGACCATTTCAGGTGTTGATTTTTTAACTTCAAAATTACCATAAATACTCAATTATTGCTTGGTGTTTCTGTCTGATGGGCAGAGTGGCACCTATATGCATACTTGAAATCCTCAAATTATCACATTGCTTAGTCATTGTCTTTAAAATATTTCTAAATATTATTTTTTGCTGACATTGTGTCTAATGGTTAAGATGTAGGCTTGCAACAGAACCTTCCGTCAGGGAAATGAGCATTTTAGGCTTAAATGCTAACCACTTCTCATGTTACCATTTCAAAGAGATGGGTTTCTCAGACCTGTTGTAAGAAAGCAATGTTCACTGTCTGTAGGAATCCCATCTGCTCCTGTTTTCTGCTGTTCCAAGTGTAGAAATGCAGAGAGAGATACTCTGGAAGAGGACAGACACAGACAACGTTGCTGGAGTGGTTTTGCAGCATTGCTTAAGTGGATTTGCCTTGTCTTAATGTTGCTTGGTGTCTCCTTGATGAGACTACTGGTTAAAACCTCAATGTGAGCCTTTCAAGTAGGACAAGACTGACTGCAGCAGCCTCCGTAGAGCTGCAGAGCACATCTTCCATTCTCTAGTTTGTCTAGTTGCCTCTGTTCATCGTGTCTCCTCACAACACCCCGTCTAACTAGCCTCGAGAAACATAATTATATGCTCACTATTGATTAGTAAGGACCCATACATAATGATGTGTAATGTGTTCCACTCTTAAACTTTTGGCTCCTCTCATCCACCCTTTGGTACAGAAACATGACCAGTCATTCCGCACGGAAGGATTTTATTTGTATTCTTTTTTCAATGAAAACAGTTTTTCTGAGGCAGTGCTTTGAGATCTTTGCATTGAGTCTGTCCTGCAGCCTCTGGGATCATGTCAGCTAAATTTGGACCTATTGCCATAGCAGTTCCTTTATTTTTAGTTCACACAAACTGTTAAACACTAGTGATCATGTACTTGTACAAACATGAAGTCTTCCCTAGCCAGTTCCTATTTACTGCAAATATAAACTTTTCCAGCAGAACAGGGACATATAATTAAAAACTCCTGAACTCTACTTTTAGCATACTACAAACTATCTGACTTTGCAGACAGTCTCCTTAGAAGTAATATGTGGTGGTTTGCTTTCTGTTGAAAAAGGAATTGTACACGAAATAAACCGTGCTTCACAGTTGTTTTCTCAAACAGGAGCCTAATAGAATATTCCTTCCAGGGCAAATCTAATCTACAATCTTTAGAGATGCAGATTGCAATTCTTGTTTCTGAGTCTGCATCCCCCCTTGGTTTTTTTTTTTTTCAGTTCAGTGAAGAAGAATTACAACCCGAGGACCTAGTCTCTAGATCTGGTTCACATAGGCTCTGAACTGGAAGAAAGTCCCTGACAGCAACTCACATCCTTGTTGCACTCCCAAAAGCCAGACCTTCCACCAGACAGCACTTCAGCACTGGAGTTCTTGCCTAGACCTTCTCCAGTCCCAAACATGGGCTGCTTGCTACTGATAATTCAGGGTCAAATCCAGAAGCATTAAACTAGGTGCTAAGGGTATTAATTTGGGATGAAAGAAAATTTAAAAATCTTTCCCAAGGTATTACCTCTGTCTTCGTGCTGAAATTGCTTCTACAGACTTTATTTAGTGTGATGATATTTGTGAGAGCATCCTTGCTTGCTTCCATGGACCTGGCCTGTCGTTGCATGGTAACCTCAGAGGAAACAGGGTTCTGCATTGTGCAGAAGCTGTGCAGCCGTGTCATATTCCTCATTATCTCTTGGGAGTTTTGGTTGCTATCAAGGGAGAATAAAAGGAGAATGAATGTGTCCTTGGAAGACACTGTTACTAAAACACTTCCCTATGCAGAAACTGTGACATGGAAATGTACTGATGAGTTCATTGCTTAGTGGGGCTATTTCTGGGATGTTTACGCTCACCTCTTGCTCAGAGCTGTGCCCAGTGTAAGCAGCTAGTTTTGAAGGTTTGCTTAAGATAGTAGTGCAGTGTTAAGCAGCGGAAGCGTTTTCCTTCAAATATGGCTATACTCTAAAAAGAAAGTAGTTCTGAGTAGCTCGTTTGTGCAATAAAGCTGGTTGGTAATACGCTTTGGGAGCTGTTTGGATCCAAGATGTTATAAGTGGAGGAACATTATCACTGGAAAGTGTTTTTAATGGCAAATGGCCTGTATGAAGTAACAAAAAGAAAGAGACTGTAAGGGAAGTGCAAAGATCAGATTCAAAAGCATATCAGAGTAACTCATAGGGCTGCAGCAAAGATTTACATACAGTAGTGCCATGGGTTTCTGTTTGCGTCCTGAGCATCCCTGGTAAGCTATACGAATGCAATGTGTGACACTGCCTTGACTGAACTGAAGATGAGATACTCATCTTGTAATTGATAAAGGAGGGATAATAATATCTCAGGACAAAAAGAATAATTTATAAAATACAGGATGACTTAGGTTTTTCCTTTGCACTGAACAAGAACAGAATGAGAAAAATCATCAGTAATCCCAAGGCTTGTTCATTTTCTGAGCAAGAACTAGCTGTCTTGCTTCCCAGCGACCAACAGAAAAAAAAGAAAAAAAAAGACAGACTGTGAAAATCTGTTTCAAAAATCACTTCTAAACACAGTAAATTGCCAGTGGATTTTGAATAGGTGTGCAAACAAAAGGCAAAAGAAATGTGTAATATTCATCTATCAGAATATGGGTTGCATTAATTAAATTAAGTAGTTTGTATGCTAGGAATCTGAGGCTATAAAAACATTGTTTTATAATCAGTACATGTGTTTCTGGTATTGTAAAAGTATGTTCTCCTGCTAGTAAAAAATTCTGATTGAAATCCTCGTATCTCTCAACACGTGTGTCCATGTAAGCTAAACTGAATAGATCTGAACTGCAAACACCAGGCTGAACATCAGTATTTTCCACTTCATATGGAGCAGGGAAGAGGAGAGTCATATACTTACGTTTCTTTTGTTCTGTATATTATTTAAAATATGTTTGAAAATACTGTGTGTCGTAAGTTTTTGAAAAATCCGATAAACACAGATCCTGCATGGAGCTATTTTAATATCCTAAATGTCAAACACCCACCAAAAAAACCACAAACAAACAAACAAACAAAAAACCAAACAAACCCAAAAACAAAACAAAACAAAACAAAAAAAAAACCAAAACAAAAAAACAGAAAAAACCCAACTGATATTTGAGACGTAATTTTTTTCTTCAAGTTAAATGCATGCATATACAAATAAGTAGTGGGTTATATTAATATTCCATCTGACTCTGATATCATATGCATGTAGCTGCATCTTAAATTGCCAGTTTACAGGCCATTGTAGCTATTTTGCAGGTGATTCTTAGCGACTGCTTGTACGCAAATCTTGCATATAAAACTACTGTAGCCATCTTGCTCATTTACTGTGTTGCTTGTGTTTTCCATTAGAAAGTAGTAACCCCTGCCTAAGTGGCAATGTCAGCCATTCAGATGATGCTGAGGGAACTGAATAAGTGCTCTGTGACTGTTGTGACGGTGTACATTTTAACAGAAGAGGGTACACTGTAAAGTTATAGTTCATGAAGTATGCATTTAGCAAGAATACAGGCAAAACCTACGCCCTTATTTTTTTAATTAAGTGTTCTTGTATCAAATAATGTGACAAAACCAACAAATGCCTGAAATAAAGACTTTTGAAAGACAGAGAGAGGGGTTAAAAAAAAAAATCAGCAAACAACTCTGCCAGCTAACCAAAGCGCAGTTAAGTTATGTCCTCCTGCTACAATTCATTCTATGTATTATATCCTGTCATTTTAGTGGCCTCAGAAAGTCTTCAGACAAGTCAAGTCTAATACGGTAGAGGATCTTAAAAGATTGGGTGACAGAGTTATCTCTCCTGCACTCAGCCTGCGATGGCGAACCTCAGAGCTGAAGAAGCCACCTCAAATGGACCCCTGCTGTCACAAGAGGTAGCAACTACTCTGCTGGGAGTATCACTTGGTCCCTCTTTTCAGCAGCAGTGATGCCTGGGAACGCTAATGGTCCTTGGCATGAGAGAGAAGTTTCATGTTGCTGAAATCACATTTCCTCATGAAAACATCATGAGGAACTAGAGCAGGGATACGGGGAAATAGGGTAGGGAAAACCTCAAAATGTGCAAGGAAGAAAGTTCTCCTCAGGAGGATGTTTGCCCTTGGATAGTACTGGGAAGAAAAAGAGAATAAAAGAATAGGACAAGGATGTGTAGAGGAAGCACTCGTTATCCAAGCCACTAGAAGTAAAAAATGAAAGAACTCTGGTTCCTTTAACAGTTCAAAGAAGGTTAAAGTCCCAGTCTGCATTCCTGGACCATATCTCATTACACTTAGATGAAGGACGCTGTTTATTTTGGTAAGAAATACTTGTATAAAAAATTACTTTGGACTTGGACTGTGGAAAGAAAATAATGTGCACAGCCTAGACAACACCTTATGTGAGTGGACCAGAAGCCCTCAGGCAAACATGAAGGCATAAAGAAGACAAAACGGAATAAGAAGTTGCAAGGACTGACATGATATTTAATTCTTTAAAGTCTGCTAGGCTGAAATCATGGAAGGATATAAGTCTACAAATTTTGTGACACAGCTGAGTAGAAAAACCTAAGTTTTGTCAAGTATAATATGCCTGGGAGCTTTCATTTTATTCAGATGATGTCAAATGCAGAGCAAACAGCATAACTGCCGATCTGTGAGAAACTTGTGTGAATAAATATGTGCCTATCACACTGTAGACATAAAATATTCATATATTGCAATGCTAATTCTTCCCTAACTGGACTGGTTCCTGAAAAAAAACCCAAACAAACCCCAAAACCAAAAAACCCCACGTTTTTACACAGAAGTCACGAGCTACAATTTATACTTAATATTATTGGTACAAACAGTGGCTAGAAACACGAACTAGCCCCTTTTTAAACTCTGTTCTCTTTTAACTGTGAACCTTCACAGAAGCAGACTTAGCATGGGGGCAAAGAACATTTTTCCTGCATCATTGCCTTATAGCGTGGAGCTAGTTGGGATTCAAGTCCAGGCGCTGAATTCGCTGGTGTCTCAGAAGCAGCTATGGGTTAGTGTTTAATAAAGAATAGGTCAGCTATGACCAGCTTTAATTGAAAAGGGATGGCCAGAGATAATTTCAAATGTAACACCATGGTTTCTTGCCCATTTGAAGGAAAGGAGAGATCTCACTTCCCTAAGGGCCCTTAGTGCTGATGGGGAAAGCCCAGCTTTATCAGTCCCTCTGATCAGGGCAATGCTAAACCCAAAATTATGCATATATACTATTTTTGTTGGATATTTTGGTCATTTGCAGCACTCGGGGAGACAGCTCACCTGTTTGCACAGCAAGTCTGAAGAGAAGATGCAATTTTAATCAATGCACAGGCATTGTTCAGCTCTTCCATCGTGATCCAAGTAAGCACATACACAATGAAGGGATCTGATTCTGTGCCTCTGTTCCTAGACCTGTACCTTTGGAATGATAATCTCTAGGGATAAATAATGGTCTTTAAACTGGTGGGGTACTGTGATAATGGAGTGACACTGCAAAGATATCTGTTAAGAGGTAGGTGCTCCAAAGCAATCTCTTCCTGGGGAAAGCAGCACGGACCCTACTGACATTGCAATTACTTAGCACTGCCCAAGCCTGCCTTCACTTGTTTTTTTCCTGCTGGATTCCTCTGACATGTTATCGGTATACACTCACCTCAGCTAGTTCTGCTCTCTCTCTGTGGCATTCCCAAGCAGCAGGTTCCTGGGGCTTTACCCACCTTCCCAAAAAAGACAGCATTGCCTCTTGTGAGCTCCCTATTCATTTCTCACTTGGAATTTGTATTCCTTGAGCTCTACACAAACATCACCCCAGGATATTTTTGGGGTGTTTTCTTTCTCAGTCACCCTCCTTATTTTTCATACTCACCTCACAGCTGAATTTTCCTTGTGTCTCTGTACAGCTTACTGCTTGTGGTTCCTAAAGCATTCTTTACTGCAGTTCCTGACATCTGAAACTGATTCCCTGTAGTTCTTTGCCTCATGAGATCTCCAGCTTCTTCCAAATCTCATCTGAAGATATACCTTTTAGCACTTGCCTGTATCTGTTAATTTTCTCTTTGCAGTTTTTTTATATTATATAACCCCAGTTTTCTTGCTAAAGTGCATCAAATATTTAAGAATACGTAATTTTTTTTAATATATAAATTACGGCTTAATTGTGTTGGCCAGATTCTTCTTATTCACATTAGTTGGAAAAGAACTCCATAATTTTCCACGGAATTACACGCATACACTCTGGATTTTTTTTGACCTGGACACAGTGTATTTTACGAGAAGACTTGACAGCAATCCTAGATGCTCTGCAGCATGCCAGAGGCTGCTCACCTGTGTGGTGGGCTGCTCTAGATTGAGCAACAAGCTGGTCCAGGGTCAGGAAATTGCCATGGCAGCAAAAAGCCATTTTATAAGAAACAAGACAAATGAGGGCTTCTGTGAAACAAATCTGGTGCATAAATTCAACATTGTACTTACTGTCATCAGTGAAAAATATTCTTTTAGCCCTTGATACTTATTCTCTGCAGCTTCCTTACTGATGCAAAGCATTAGTGTACAGCTCTCATATGCATAGAAGGAGCAGTAATCTGTGTTCATCTTGCACCCTTGATCACCTGAGGTCCACGTACAAACTCCAAGGGCCAGGAAAGCTACAGTAAGGCTTTAAAATCGCTTTAAGGTACTTATATCAAATGAGTTTTCTATGCCCTTGCTCTGAGGCTAAGTCTGAAAAGAGAGAGTACACACGCTGTCCCCAGAGGCTGTGTCACTGGCAAAGAAGTCAGGTGTTGCTAATTGCTGAAGTGTCCTTTGGCTTAAGTAACTGTGGGGCTGATCCAAAGAGACTGCAGGAATCAGTGGGAATTTTCTTCCATTTACCTCAGCAGCCTTGGAGTCAGGCCTTTGTTACAGTGTTCCAAAACCTGCTTAAATACACCTCAAGTTTCTGCTGGGCTCATAAACTCTATCAATTGTTCCCAGATGCACTGCGCAGAAAATAATTTTCCTTTTCTGTGAGATTTCAAAATACAAACAGCAAGCAATATGAGAAGCCTGTGGGCAGCCGGTTTGACTTTTGTCCTGGAAACTCCAGACTGGCCATGCATAACCTTTATTGAATAGAAAAAAATAACAATAATTCAAATTCATTTGGATGGGAGTGCAGTCCAAAGGATTGAAACTGGCTGAAAAGACCCTTGCTTGGAAGGAACTTCAAACACCACTGAGGAGAAAAATAAGAAGAGAGAATGGAACTGTGAGCAGGAAATTAGAAAACGAAATTCAAACCCAAAAATAAAATTTAATAGATCCAAATTCTGTCTTCATTTGCACCACATGTATTCCCTTTATTCCTGATCTCCTGCTCTCTTGCAGGTTTTAAATGCACTCGATAAGGCCGTTGGCTTCAGTAAGGATGTTGCTGTTTTGCCCCAATGCCATTGCGAAGTATATCAGCCTCAAAGACTCTGAGATGACTGCATGCAGTCTGGAAGAACATGCCCGTGTTTCTTACAGTCTCCAGGAGAAAAAAATTTGAATTATATTTACATGTCTGTTCCTGTATTATCCCTTTTCTCAAAGATATGTTGGGAAGGGGACGATTAACATTATACAGTCAAATGGGGATCTGGCATCTCCTAGCCCAGTGAGGGATGTGTCCTGATGAACTTCCAAACAGCCTTGAAATGCTGCTTCTGAACTCTGAAGAGAGAGAGTAGGCGGATTTGTTAGTGTGACACCGGATGCAAAAGAACTTACATTTAATATTAAGAGAATTAAAACTAAATGTCACTTCCTAACAGAAGGGAAGTGTTTTCCTTGCTATGTGCTAACACACCTATATCTTGAGATGCCTGAAAAGCAGGGGAAGATAACGACAGTGTAAGAGGCAGTCTTGCCTTGGCAGGAGAAAGAGCCAAGTAACCTTCAGGTCATATGTGTCAAAAATGGATCCTGCAATGATTTTAATAGAATGTATCTAATATAATGTTAGCAGCTGAATTCATCACTTCCCAGGAGGATCAGTACTTATTTGAAAGTGTTCACCCAGTGATATATATTTAGAAACTAACAACAGCTTAGTTTCAGCTGCTTGTCACACATGTAGGATGGGTGCTAGATAAAAGTGACATGGATTAAAAAAAAAAAAAAAAAAAAAGAAAAAGAACGGGAGAGTTTAAGTATGAGCCACAGAGGCACTCTGGTCCACTCTTCCAAGGATGGGTCCAGGAGTTAGAAGAATTAGTCAAGATCTTGTCAAAAAGTCATTTACTTCGAGCGTTTAATGAAGCCTGGCTACCAAACTTACTTCCAGAAAAAGACAAGAAAGGGAGCTAAGGAGCTAGCCTTCAATTTGCAGTTATAAATTTGAGGTGCTATATCTAGGACATATGGTTAAACAATTAGTAACACAAAATGTATCTGCTTCTGTATCTACTTCATTTTAGATAAAACAATCTGTAGGCAAAATTGATTTATGGAACTAAATGAAGCAATGGTGATCAGGCCAGAAAATATCTACATGCCTGAAACCCTGGTGCATACAAAAGTAATTAGAGAAGCCACCAATCCAGTACAGTTAGATGGACTGTACAAATGAGCCACCTAATTGTTCTGTTGTGCTGGTGTTAAGCAGATGTACAATGGGTTGAATTCAGCTCCAATGGCTTGCGATGTGTTTTTTATTCAGACCAGGTTTGTTCTGACTTCATTTGAGAACAGTGGTGTACACCTAGTGTCATGGGGAGCAGCAGCAGTTTACTAATATTTGTTTGCTGGTTTAAACATTTGTTGGTTTGTTAGAAAGGACAGAAAGATAGAAAGAGGAAGGAAGGACTGAGGGACTGTTTATTTGGGGAAGAAAATGAAGACATACAAACTAAAGGACAAATAGGTAAACACTTAATCTGCATTGATTTTCATATCCGTATACCCATCACAGTTGTGCCTGGTAAAACTGATACCCTTTGCTTTTTCTTTGTCTAGAAATAGCTGCCTGTTTCTTTTTAAGCTACTGCTCTGAAACTGCTTTCTCTCCCGTGTGCTTTTTTTTTTTTTCCCCTGCCCTGGTCTGCTTTTGGGGTGAGTTGAGTAGCACGGACTCAGATGCTGTTCTTCTCATCCTTAAAAAGCTTGTGTATCCCATTCTTCCCCTGAAAACAAAGACTCTAAGGGTTTTTTTGACTTTTTTACGGTTAGGAAGACTGTGAGGTAATGGAAGCAATTACACTAGCCATTTAAATCCATTGATAGACTCTAACTGGCAGGTCTAACTTGATCATAGTGGCAGTGGAAGAGGCAAGAAGGCTCAGCAGACCAACCCCACAGTGGAGGTGTACACCATGGAGAATGCAGGAGACTGAGAGGGACAGAAAGTGCCCAGCTAAGATCAGATACCTCAGTGAAGCACGATGGGAAATGCGGGGTCGCGTCAAATATGGATAGCAAGTCTTGTTGGTTTTGTTATTGCAGATGCTGCTGTTGCTGGATTTTATATATTCTTCACTCTTTATGCCTTTTTTTAAATTTTTTTTATTTGTCCTGAGAAAAAGCTATATATCATATCCACATCTTGAAATGTGCTGCATTCATAAGCCTCTGAATGACAAAATGCATGAAGAAATCTAACACAAAAGATGAACTGTAAAAAAAAATAAAACTATGCATGAAAGCAGAAAACAGAAGAGTGTAGATTAAAATCCAAGAGGTGTTTATAGAACTGAGTCAACAAATCAGCTTGAACACATTCATACATTTACTTCAGGCCTATCTATAATTCAGTTTCTAGATTGTTTGCCTGAGTATGTAGGGACTGATTGCCCTCTGGCTTGTTTGTTTAAATCAGGAACATCTTTGGTGCATTTACTAATATAACAGTGACATAACGGAGAGATGAGTCAGTCACAGAAAAAAAGTTATATAATGGTATTTTAGAAAGATATGCCATAGTTTACTCTGGGGAAAAAATAATTTTTATAAGCTCGCAGCAAAGAGGTGAACAAATCACTCTATATACTGGGGACCAGTTCCTCAGTGGCTCAGTCTTGATTATGGTGACAAGAAGATCTGCATTGGGATGTCAGTCCCTGAAATAAGCACCAGGCAGCAATCTCTCCCAGTGATGCTGTCGACTGGAATTCATGCTGGCCCTGTGTGTGCCAGCCAGTGGCCATTTGTGCAAGATGTGAGAGCCGGAGCCATCCTGTTCCTACTCCTGGAGTCGCACGCTAGGCATTTCCTGAACCCCCTTGGTGCAGCTCTCATATCCAACACTTCTTTCATTCGGTCAAGAGGCAGAAGTGAAGCCACTTGATGGATTTTATCTCCTGCAATGATTTGCCAATCTTTTTGGAGCAAAGGAGATCAAATACAGAGAACAGTTCACATTCAGTCCACATGGTTAAACAAAATTAACTTTGGATAATGAATCCATTTGAGGAGATCGTGACTCGCATGTGGATAGTCCCACAAACAGGAAGGGAGACTAAATCAATTTGATAAATGACTCCTTGCAAATGAGTCATGCAGAGATACTTCTGCAAGGACTGCACTGGGAGCTATCCAGAGTGACTGGTGAGGAGAGGAATAGAGGGACTGTTTCCTGGCAGAAGTGTGAGCAGGGTGTCCGTCTTACCCCATCCAGGAATGGTCTAATGGTAGTTTCCCAGGCAGCTCCCACTCTCTCCCACCTGCCATGGTGCTGATATCTTTTTACTGGAAAAGGTTTCCCCAGTGAGCTCTATCCAGAGTGACTGGTGAGGAGAGGAATAGAGGGACTGTTTCCTGGCAGAAGTGTGAGCAGGGTGTCCGTCTTACCCCATCCAGGAATGGTCTAATGGTAGTTTCCCAGGCAGCTCCCACTCCCTCCCACCTGCCATTTACCTTCCATTTTACTGGAAAAGGTTTCGCCAGTGAGCAGGGGACATCACGGTGAGAGCTGTAGTTCACACTGATGCTCAGGTCACCTTGCAGAGAGCTGTCAGAAAACAAAGCCCCAGTTCTTTCCTGGTGAGCTGTTCGATCTGTAAATTTTGGATGCTGTTGGTGTGGAGGTCTTCAGCCCTTTATGTACATCATAGGATTGAGCCATCCGTGTCAGTGGGGAATTTCAGCCTTGTTAGCAACTATGGTACATCAAATTAAACTCCCTGTGAACTCATTAGATCTAGCTCCACTCCTAATGTTGTATTTATTTTGGTTTATGTTGTATTTACCCAGGCAAAGCTACAGTGGGGAAAACAGAGATTCTGGATAGTTAGCTGGGTATGGGAAAGTAAGCTGGCTATTTTCATGTAGGATACAGCTATGAAATAACATGCAGAGGAATAAACTAGATTCCTTAGTGTTGGTCTTAGACCTATCCATCTCTTCTTTATCCATCTGTAAAAGATCCTGATATTTTACAAGAGGCAAGAATTCCTTATGCTCCATCTCTTCTTTATCCATCTGTAAAAGACTCTGGTTATTTTACAAGAGGCAAGAACTCCTTACGTTGTTACGCTGCCGTGCACACCTACACCTGCTCTGCTGGCTTCTCTGTGGGTACGTGGGATGACCACAGCTACTCTTCTGGGAGATAGGAATATATTGTGTGCACACCTACACCTGCTCTGCTGGCTTCCCTGTGGGTATGTGGGATGACCACAGCTACTCTTTTGGGAGGTAGGAATATATTGGCTCCGAGAAAATTTGATGCAAAATTGTTTAACACCATTTCTTAGTTTTCCACTGAATGTAGACACAGAGGCTGGGAGATAAAATTATTGAGTCATTGGTGTTAGTAGATGGAGCTATTCTGTCTTTATTTTTCCATCTTTCTGGGGACTCAATTCCTCTTTCTGTCAGATAAGACTGAGAAAGTGGACTTTGTATTCCCACATATTAAGTGGCAGGGATAGTCTGTCTGAAAAATAACAAATCTGTTACTAATAAAGCAAGAATGAACAGGAGAAACTTGTGGTGAGGTTTTAAACGGGAGTATACCGATAAGTGTAAGTGGTTTTTGCTCAGCAGAGGTAGGTATTGTGTGTGCATATTTGTGAGTGAGAAATGCTTTCAAAAACACACACACATTTTTCAGTGCAGGTAGAATAACAGTTTTTCCTCCCGAGAATACTCAGGTGACAGACAAAGTAGTGCTTAAAGAAACTTTGAGCTGAAGTGTTATTTCTACAGCCATTATCAGCTACACTCCCAGGACTAAAACGCGTTTGTTCCTCCAGAGAGAGAGGAAAGCTAACAGAGCAAGCCAAGTCGCAGGAAATCTGTTTTTTCTTCTTCAGAAAGGAGCAGAGGGAGTACTAGGTGAAAAAATTAACTTTATTGAGACTGGATTTTCAGCACAAAAGCCGACATGAAATGGACGATTATATAAGAAGTCAAAACCCCAGTCACACAATGGGGAGTCCCAAGGCCTCTTGGTTTTAATGGTGTGGTGACATTTGAGACCAGATGAGCACTTGCTCTTTCAGACTACAGCACATGCAGTGAGGCAATAAAAGTTTTCAATTGCCAGAACTGTAAATCACTTTCAGGAGTTCTAGTTTTTTAATCTTCCATGTTTAAAATGATACCATGTTATGTATTGCTAATCAAAGACCAACATATATTTCTGTTCCATGGCATGTACATAGATTCATGATAGATGGAGCCACAGCACTTTTATACTAGTTGATGGTATGAATAAATAAGATAAGAAGTTTCTGTCATCTCTCAGAGAACCAGATATTATCAAACCCATTTTGCAGATGAAAAACCAAAGACTCATACATTTATTCTATATCAGAGTCTGAAAACCTCTGTTAATTTGCAGGGCCCATTCTATCTGTGCCATGTCAGGTCTGTAGGTACTCCTCCTCCTCACTAAATACTGTCGCTGAGGCCAAAGGGCAAAAGGTGCAATTGGTAGATGAAACAAACACACAGGCAAATAGCCCACAGCTGAAAATCTCTTCCCAAGACCCCATTGTGCAGTCTTTCTAGTTTCATTCCACTCTCCTAAGAGCTGTGTAGATTTGAAAATATGTTTCTCAGTTACTTCTGTTTCTTTTTCCATACAGCATTATAATGTATTATGGAACTCTGTCAGCACAGATCTTTTCCAGCAACATTTTGAACTGTAGGATAAGAAGGGGTTAAAAATTGATCAGTGGAACAAGCTAGTGTCTCCAAATTACATTTGGTAATTTTATCTTGTCCCAAAATACCCAGTGAGAGACATTTAATGAAATGTTTTTAAAAAATAACATTTGTCTAGATTAGAGGACTTCTATCTCATTTATGTTACGTGAAGAAAAAGGCTGACAGTATGAAGAAGTGAGAAGAAAAAGTCAGTTTTTCAAAGTACAATATATATTAGCCAGTATCCTGTGTGTCGGGCAACTGGATTCATTGCATCGCTTATACAGTTGGTCAGTAGCTATAGCCATTTGCCTGGTGTTCTGGACTGTCAGGGCAGAGGAAGAGAAAAACAAACCGGTAACTCCTGTGCAGTTCAGAAAGCAGGAAAGATGTCAGGAGTACATTTTCAGAAATACAGAGGATGGTGGGAAGTATTTCTGGCCATGTCAGTGTCTCAAAAAAAGCATTCCCCTCAAAATAGGCAAATATGGAAGCTCCATTTGAAAACGTGGTCTAAGCACTGTGTCTGCACTGAATATATCATCGCTGTTAGATAAGAAATAGAAAACACCAGGGGTCATGAGAGAAACAGCCAGCCAAAGGAGATGATGGGAAGCGGTAAGGTTTTGAAACTGACTGTGATCAGTCTCAGTATTGAAGGAAACAGTTAATGTCCAGAATACTTATGTATAGCATATCTAATTCACCGAGATGAACAAATTATCTAGGGTTGAGCTAAAAAGAACCCTGGTTTTAGACTACAAGAGAAAGACCACTGCTTTGAACTACAAGAAGCCAAAAAAAATCCTACTTTGAACTACAAAAAGAGGTACCAGTAAGAAGAACCTTGCTTCAGTTGAGCAGCGAAGAATTCTGCTTTGAAATACAAGTAGGGGAAAAAAAAAAATCCTATCTTATTCTGAGATTAAATGAAATAGGAAATATGCTTCCAAAATAAAGACAAAACCTGGGTTTGGACATTTGAAAGAGAACAAAGAGAAACAGCTGTAAATATCGCAGATGAGTTCTGTTATCTAATGGTCAACACAGAAGACTGGAAAGAACTTCTGAGTTACAGTTGCTGCTAATTTGGTTTCTCCTTAGCTGTGTTACTTAACCAACTGTTTCTCTTGCTCTCTCTGTAAAGCATAGCTGACTGTGATTACCTGCCTCACAAAAGTGGGGCTATTTTTTACAGTGCTTTGAAGATGTTAAGCCTTATGTATGTGCTAAGTATTGCTATTATACTTTGCTATGGATTATTACAATGCAAAGGAGAGAACAGAAGCCTGCCTTAATATAGAAAAGATAAATGAACATTCTAGCTGTAAACAAGAAGAGGCAATGTAGAAAAAAATCAAAAGGCTGAATAAAATAAGAATAAAAGATTGGGAGGAAAGAAGTAAGCAAGAATGCTATTCCAAGTGCATCCACCACCCATGAAATGGAAATGACTTGGAAATTACTTTCAGTAGGGTGAATTTCCACGTGGGAATGACTTGCAACAAGGGAAGTGCTGTTTGCTTTCCTCCTAGCAGATGAAGTAGACCTCTTGCTGTCGCATTGCCATCTGGTGGGGAGAAACGACAGGCTTTCACAGCGGGTGCTCTCCAGGGCAGGTTATCCAGGTAGAGCTGAGGCAGGAGCCACCAGGTATCGATACCAGAAATGCCACTGCCTGCAAAGACTGGTGCTTGATTGATCTCTCTGAGTGCTCCACTGTACAGAGGAGACTGACTGTGCTAATCCAAGAGCAAATGCAATATGTAATGGTGCTTCCGCTAATGGGCAGACAGAAGAAAGCTAGTCATGCTGAAGAGTATGTGCTGAGTGCTTCAAAAAATAATATATAATTAGGGAGACATATGGGTAAATTAATTCCAAAGACTGGGTCCTTCATCCACTCAACTGTATGCTGTAGCTAGCTCTTTTCTTTAGTATTTCTAGTTAAAATGGAGAAATAATGAGACAGAGCATATGTACTTGTACTTCTGTGTGCATCAAACGACGAGTTTGCTTTGAATGGCCTGATAAATGAAGATATATGAGGAAAACACAAAATTAAGTTTGTCTTGCAAAAAAGTCAAAAAGTGCTGAATTCAGTTGGTTTTGGTTTTGTTTTGTTTTTTTCTACCCAGGCACACACAACAAGGGAAAGTGAGAATGAAGCTGTCAGGAACAGAAAGGTCCGCGTTCTGCAGAACATTTTGCTGTTTCAGAGGTGAATACCTGGTGTGGTATAAATTTGTTGCATCTCCAAACAAAGTCATCTAGTTAAGTCAAACCTTTCCGAAGAAAATGCTGATGTTTGCAGGCTAAAGCATATTTCCAATATATGACAAGACAAATCAATTGAAACAGGAGTGCCCGGGGTAAAACTAGATTCCCTGTAGTTACTTTGTCTTCATGAATGAAACTATTAAAGTCAGTCTTGTTCAGGGAGGCCAGATTCTGAGTTCATTTTCACCCATGTTTGTCAGATCACCGCTGCTGACTCCATTCATCAGGCTTGCAGCAGTAAGGTTTCTGTGGCATCATTCAAAGCCATCAAAACAGAAAGTCCTTTGGATATTGATTCTGCCACTAAGCATTGGGCACACTGTTGTATTTGATTTTTATGGATTGTTACCTTCCTCATGGACCTTTCTGTTCCACGTTCCCCTGAGATCGATGAATGTGCATGCTAAACAGGACCTATCAAACATTATTCATCACTTGTTTAAAGCATACGTTTCAAGAAGCAGGATGGAACAAAACATGCCACAAGAAGCTACTAAGGAACTGCAATTCACCTTCTTGTCAGACCAAGAGCAGTAGTTATACTGCCAAAGGACAACCTACACAAGGAACATCTGTGCCCTTCTGAACTGCATGGTTGAATCACAAGACACTGGCATAAAGCTTCTCCAGCTTCCTCAACATTTTGCAAAACTGGAGTATGGACCCATTTTCCTCCCGCAACTTGTGATAACTCTTTTCTCAACGCTACGATGGAAGGCAAAAGTCTAAAGGGTCTTGTGGCCAGTGATGAGATGACATCAAACTCTACCCATGTTGTGGTACCAGCATGAGAACAAACCCTTGGGATTTCCATCAGTGGCATCAGGCCATTGTTTGAGCTCTGTGGCATGTGAATGTGTTGACTTTCTGAAGCAAAAGAACTGTCATGTTTCTGAAAGTGAAGAATGGTCCCCTAGAACTTCATCTCAGAACAGGGAAAAATCAGGAGGACCAGCAGCTGGGTGCAAGAGAAATGGAGAGCCCACAATGTGGGAAGCAGCCGAGTGTTTGTACTGGGAAAGGTATCCCTGTGGTGCTTGGAGCATCTTCCTCTGACTCCTGCTGTTTAGCCAGGCTGAGCACCAATTCTCCTGGCTGTAGATAGAAAAGGGCAAGGACACAGCAAGAGAAGACTGCATTTAGGTTTGATCAGAGCGGTGGAATTGTCACCTGGAAAGCTGAGCAGAGTCCAGAGCAGTCTTTCCCCCTCCTCAGTCTGAATCCATGCGCACAGGCCGCCCAGGTCTACTGGCGTGTGGCTCTTCCCTTTGTCATAGCCTGAAGAATCCCTTCTTTCCTTGAATTCTGTTGTGATGCCTTTTTAGATGGAGGGTTTGGATGGATATGATTTTTCAAGTTTTCTTTACCTCAGAGTAATTACCTTTTAGCTTAAATATCTAAAAATTACTGGTTTTAGCTAAAAGTGTATATTGAAACATGAAAGATCGCCAAAATCAGGTGATTACTGTAACAGAATTCATTCTGCTCTACACCACTATCCTGGGGGGTAGTTAAGTCTCTGCGTGTAATAAAAACTTAAATTCCGTAATTTGAAGCCTTGATAATGCCTTCAGTGTAAGGAGATACTTTCCACCTCCTTTCCTCATGCCTTTTATTACGTAACACTGAATTCTGGTTAAATATGTCTCTCAATTCATGTGGGCCATATGGAATTTAACTAATCTGATAAGCAGGTGCCATTCAGCATGGTGTTTTTAGGGAACAAGGCATGATCCTCCCTTGCAGCATCCACAGGTTGACTGTTTCCACCAATACAAGATGAGAGCAAGGTGGGTGGGAAGCATCATCAAATCTGAATATTAAATACCCACTGAAGGCATATAATACCAGCACAGGAAAAAAACTAGCAAAGAATGGACTCTGCACAGTGTCCTATAGCCACTGCTTCCCAGGATTGTTATGTAAAATGCAAAGTGATATAGATAAAATGCAAAATACCTTTCTGAAATCTTCTTCAGCATTTCTGGAACACAGCTAGAGGGAAAAGTGTTATAGGCTTTTATTTCTTCTTTTTTATTTGTTAAGCGCCTATCAATGTGGAAACATGACGTGTCTCACAGAAATCATACTGCTGTTTGTCTGTGGGCATATTTCACCCCAGCAGGAGTTGAATGAGTAACAGTCAAGGGACAAACACGCTAAGACAGTGGACCTCAAGTCCATGGCTTGGCATTCCAAGCATTACTGCGGTACAACAATGGGAGAGGCTCAAACGTGAAATCAGTCATAGCCAGTTCGTTTGGGTTTCAGGTTGTCCAGTGAAGAAGTATTTGTTGATCGAGCAAAAATAAATGCCACTGTGACAAGAGTGATTATTTAAGTTATAGCAAGATATATTCATCAGCAGTTATAGTAAAAGGCAGAAGGCACCAATGATAAGGCTCTTGCCATTTTCACTCTTTAGGAATTCCAGCTTTTACCTTGCAAACTCTTTATTTCACTTAGTGTCTTGCAGGACAGAGCTGTTTATATGACTGTTGAATTAAAACCAGTTATCACCAAGTGATCCCATTTTCTGCATTGCAGTCCCTTTGCTTTACTTAGGAGTGCTCTGAATTTACATCAGCTCGACAATTAAAGCTCCAAACCAGTTGTGAAAGCCTTTTATATCTGGTTTTCATTAGTTCACATTAAACGATTCATTGACTTGATTTTCAC
The DNA here is from genome assembly GCF_000699245.1 of Pterocles gutturalis. NCBI lineage: Eukaryota > Metazoa > Chordata > Aves > Pterocliformes > Pteroclidae > Pterocles > Pterocles gutturalis. The sequence goes on along the minus strand of NW_010125678.1, from coordinate 21,357 downwards.
TTCAGTGAGCCTTCTCATAAAATCTGCTTAGACATAACGGTGATATCACATAGGAAGTGAAATGAATTAATACATCAGCAGAAACACTAGCTAGAAGGCTATTTTTTTTTCACATTTTATTATTTTGCAGACATACTTGTCAGTCATGTGCAAGATATACTGAGAGCAAGAGAGTGGGAAAGCAGCACTAAGTCAGAAGGATGCTTTGACACTGAATTCTGTGCTCATTTGCTGAAGCAGGTGTGTAGTCAGCAAATCTCGGCTGAAGGGAATTATTCTATAGATGGTGTCTTCTTAGAATTATAATGGTGCCACTAGAGCTGCAATAATTAAGGATCTCTCAGCATTTCACCACAAAACTGTATTTTCAAGTGGATATATAAATTGCATGTAGACAAATTTTGCTTCTTGTTCAAATGTCTTCCCAAAATCAGCATTCTGAGTGGGTTCTTAAAAAAACACACATCTTAATTTGCTGATAGGAATCACTTAATGAGTAGTTAGCTCAGAAACCATGGAGGAACAGCTGTAACCAAATAAGAAGAAATGGTTTACTGCTTTCCAGATCTATGCAAATATTGTATAAAATGTAATGGACAAAATGCCCCTGTACAGAGGAGCAGACATTGATCACCAGAAATACATCTGTTTAGCAGACAGGGAGCATCCTTGCATTTATAGGTTTTTGATGTTTGGTGGAAGCCTGTACAGGCTAACTAAAAATACAAATCTGCGAGATCTCATGTATTATTAACCTTATTAAAAGGTTGGGAAAAGAGCTTTATAGTGTAGCTTGCCTAAGACAGCAATGAGAAAAAGCGCTTCTGTCATCCAGTCGCATGCTCAGTCCAATAAACTCTGTTTTTGTCCCAAATTATCCTCCATATTCTCTTGTATACACTTCAGCCAAAGGGGCTGTCCGTGGGCAAACACGGCCATGGCAATAATGTTATTCCTCAGAAGGCTTCATGCGTTTTTTTTGGCATTTCCCTTCCTATGCAAAGAAGCAGTGCACTGTCAGAGGCAGTTCTGGGGTCTGAGTTCTGTCTTACATGTGTAAAAGAGAAACAAGTGGCATACACCCTTTCCTTCACTTATAAAGGATTCAGCCGGGAGGGGGGAAGTCTTTGCTGCACTGTAGAAGTGTTTCTTTGATTTTACTTTAAAAATACCTAAACATTTTTATTTCAGATTTATGCAGTATTTACCCAAAAGACTGAAGCAGCTCTTTTTGGAACATATAGTGATATGATCTATCAATAACAAAGAGGATTAATTAGGTATTGTGAATTAGGTCAGTGAATGAAATAATACAGGTTTTAGAAAACTTGAGAATTATGTATTTTTGCCTGAGAGCCCAGTTAAATCTGTATAGAACACTGAGCATGAAAATCTGAAGGATGGCATTAAAAGGCAAATGTAAATCACAAGAGCACTAAAGTTCCCTTTCCAGGACTTGTGCAGTTCAACAGCACGTCTGCGCCTCCAGTCTTGTTTTGGTGAAGTTAACTAGGAGCAGACCCAAGGATGAACTTCTGTTCTTTATAAATCATATTATTCTGCTTTTTTTTTTTTTATTTTTTACTTCAATAGTTCTAGCTTAGGTGTCAGTTTGTCAGATCATTGACACCAGACTACATTAAACCATAGTTCCTGGTGGAGCTACCCACTGCATATCTAATACTTGCATAACTAAATCTCTCAAATTATGTGAAACAAGGCCTGCATGTGGTGGAATATATTCACCTTTTGCATATTTATCAGCAAAAAATCCAATATTTAGTCCACTTCCCATGTAAGGATACACAAAAAAAAAAGTGTGCGTACAAAATGTTTTGACTCCTGATGCTTAGGTTGAAGAAAGTATCCAGTATTAAGCTTAGGTTTTGACAGCCTGACTCATTATAGATATTTCCACTTAATTTTAATATTATGTTTTGCATGTCCTCTCCATTTTTCTTTCCTACTGCAAAGCCCCATTTTTAAGCAACAAATGCATTTGCACTACAGCTATGTTCCCTTTACCTGCCTGTCCATGTGGTGTGACATCTCAAATAGGTGACATCGGAGCCAGGTGCTGTGGAAAAGCCAGTCTGTCCCACCTACTGAATGAAGGTCATTTCCCTATGTGAACAAAATGATGGTTTTTCTTCTTGATAAACAGTCTATACATATTAAACTAGTAGTTCTAAAACTGACAATTCCATTAAATGAAAAGCTGCATTTTTTTGTCCTGCCTTTTTAATTCACTTTGTAAGCATCCTGTTCTCATTTCAGCTATGTAGAGCAAAGGCACCAGTTTACTGCCACTAAATCTCTATATTTTAGTCAGTTTGAGTGTTATCAATACCCACTCTTAAAAAAAAAATAAATATATATATTTTATTTAGTACTTCAGGTCCTACAATCATGTGAAACCAGAGACCATTTTTTATCACCAAAAGGAAATGAGAAGGTTTCTATGCCTCATAGCTGCAGAAAAAAAAAATATTTGAATCTGTTATCTGTGTGTCTGATAAGACTGTAAAAATAACAGAACAAACTGCAATTGTGTCACAACTTTAAAATCTCACTGCTTTTAAATTAAGTGCACTATATTTGATTGAAACCTGATTTCAGCATTGGCAGAAGGGCTCCTCAGAGTCCTCACGGGACATGGGTGGGTGTCAGGGAGATCCCCTCCTGCCACCCCACCCAGGGCCAAGACCATAAAGGCTGGGCTGCAATTAGGAAGCACGATGATCCAGTCTGTCTGTCCTGCCCTCCCACTATCATGATGACTTGCCTCTGAGCAGATGAGAACAGAGGTGTCTGCTAAAAATAGCCATCTCTCAATCGCTGAAAAGGGAGCAGGAACAATACCATAGTGCCCTATAGAAACCAAGGGTGGTGAAAGGGCAGAAGGGGGAAGAAGCACAGAAAAAACTGAGAAGAGTTGTACAGAAAAGTCAAAGGGGAAGCAAAGCTGGTGACCTACAAACCTGCTACTGCTCTTTGAGAAAGCAGCTTTGTCTTGGAAGGCAGAAGGAAAAGCATGGCTAGTAGCAGATACGGAGTAAGCAGAAAATGTGAGCCACCTCTGTTGAGCAGAACCTATAAAGCAAGCCTTTTTTCAGTTTCAAAATTAGATTAAGATTCTGTTTAGCTTGATACCACTCACAGATTTTTCTAGGAGCAGAGCTAAGGGGTTGTCAGAATGATTTTTACTTTACTTTTCATGACTTAATTTTTTAGGATTTTTCTTTCTTTTATCAACATTTTTTTCCCTTTCAGCAGCAAAACAGGATGAGGGAAATGTTTTGTAGGATTTGAATCCACATTTTTTAACCTTTGAGGTAATACTGAAAGATTTTGAATAAATATATTTTCCTGAAAATGCTTGTAAGCTTTCGCAAAGTCCTGTTGGAGGTAGGATAAATAAATAAATTTCGAACTAAACAATCAGGCTGTGCCCTGTCTGACTTTCTACCACAGTATCTAAAGCAAGGATGCCACAGTTAATACTGAAAAGTGGAAAGAAGCATGGCTACTGCAGCACTTGCTGACCTTCCTTTGGTCTTACGATTTTTTGGTAGAACTACAATAACTTTCTAATTTAACTGAGGACCTGAACCTACAAAAATGGAGTCACGGTCTGGAGGGAAGCAATGTGAGCAGTAGCAGGCATGTACGAACCCCCCGGCAAGTGCCAAATGCAAGGTGAGCTGGGACCGCTGCCTCTCTTCACACACGTCACAGTGCAGGTGTCATCTGCTAACAATTTACTTAACACCCTAGAAAGAGGAGGTTTCTCATCTTAATTACCCCAGCTCTGAAAAAGCACCATGGATTTCACTGAAATTATTGCTTAATTAAAGTGGCAACTAATGTAAAGGAGAGTATAATCAAGATTCGTAATTTATTACTTATGGAGACCACAAACTGTGGCCTGGGGTCCTGGTGTGTGGAAGTGGAGGAGGAAAATGTGGGCATACAATTGGGAGCCCAGGGTGGAAAGACAGTGTAGGACAAAGGGAAGGGAGTGGGGACCATGGCATTGGGTTCTGCTTTGGGAGGTGGGACAAGTAGTGATATGCTACACTATTGTGTGGATTATAATATGGAAGATGGAGTGGTCCAAGTATCCGTAGATAAATAGCCCACCCCTCAATTTCTAGAGATTAAATGCCAAATCAGCCGAAAGAGCAAGAGAGCTGACCACTCAGTGACCCACAATTTACAAAACCGAAACCATGAATAGTTGACAAAACAGCTTGGGATAAATGGAAACCAACTCCAGTCCTTCAGCTCACGCCTTAAAAAACAACCAAGTCACACATCTCTGACATTGGAAATAGTACTTGGGGGTAGAAAAGGGAACCATGGAATATTTAGAAGTATTAGCTGACTGATTTAGGGGGTTTTTTGACTGCATATAATTGTAGGAGATGGTCTGGCAGGGAGCTAAAGACATCATCTAATCCTTTTCCACATCCACAGAAACATCTTGGTACCAGAAAATATCTGTTATATTTTATTTCTGTCATTCTCAGAACTGCTTACTATTAAAATAACTTCAGGGAATCTTTTCTTTTATGAATTTCAAGCTGGGACACAGAGGAACAGAAAATCAAGCAATTGCATGATCTTTTGGAATAGATACCACTTCTTTCAAACAGGGCAGAAGTCTGCTCTGCCAGAGCAAGGAATACTCAGGCGCTGGACCCTGAACTGTCTCTTCAGTTTGTCCATTCGATGGATTATGGGCACACCAAGGTTCGTACCTACCACGTGGTTCCTTTTATTCCTAAGAACTGGTCTTATCAAGAAAATACTAACAGTTACTTAGCACCAATAATACAATTAGAAGCCATTCTCTGTTCGCAGCCCAGCAAGACTGGTTACAGGGCTGTTGTCTCACATGGCCAGCTGAGTGACAGCTTCCAGGAATGGGATGAGTGTGCTGCGGGATGGAGACAGAGGAGGGATCTTCTTACGCCCTGCAGAGAAGCCTAAAGGGGAATGGGATTTGCTTCTTAAAGTCCAAACAAGGGGAAGAAAAACAACAACAACAAAAAAAAACCCCAGTCTGGTTATATGTAGATTCTTCATTGTCCAAATAGCTAACAATTTGGTAACATCCCTGCATATTTTTTTGTCTGAATTGAATGCTACTTGGTGTTATTCCTAGGGGAATTTTATCAGGAAAAACATTCTTTCCTGTGTGAGAATTGAGACATCTCTAGGACAGTGATTGCTGAATAGAAGAAAACCAACAGATACCCACTGACAGCCAAATATAGCACTAATTCGTGTCTCCTGAGAGGTAACAAAACATATGTTTTGTAGCATCAAGTGGTGAGCAGCAGGAGGAAATCTTAAGATCTCTCTTGATTATCTGAGATCTTTTTCCTGTATTAAAACATAACCTTTGTTTTCCTCACTGAGAAATCCTTTTGGCGTTTCACACCACCTCTGAGTACCTTGCCCCAAGGCTCTGTAAAACTCCTCCTCCTGACTAGCTTTGAAATTGTGCAAATTCTGCACAGCGTCTTGGGGAATGGAAATAATTTGTTTGTCCATTTGCACTTACTGCAGATCAAACCAGGCTCCCCAGTCAGGGCTCTGGGCAGAGTTTTCCTGTGCAAATTCCAGCAAAGTGAACATCTTTTGTGCTAAATATTCCCAACCAGTACACACCTTATTCCAAAACGTCCAAAACAGTTTGTGCTGAAGCGCCTGGCTGTTGTAAACAGGGAACACGGAAAATGACTTCAGGGGAAAGCTCACACACACATGCATAGCTCTGTGAGCAGCTCTGATTGAAACCGTAGCCAAACCAGCAGTTTAAATCTGCCTTTCGAGACTGTGGGCCAAAGGGACCTAAACAGCACAGGAAACTTAAGACATTATCCAACAGATGTGGGTTAATTTTACTACATCTGTTGGCAGATATACCGCATGAGGGAATAGAGGATGGCTGATAATAGCAGCCTGGGAGGGGCAAAGCCACAGGCAGTGAAAGCTGAATGTCACGGACGTGATGCCCAAGGCAGGTGTCTCTGGGCATAAAGTGAGCCCTTTCGATTCAGTCTGCCAGCTTGATAACGTTCGGTTCTGTAGATGGAAAGGGTATTTCCTCTAGAGATGCTGCAGTCATCTGGCAGGGTGCATCCTGCAGGTACAGGGAGCTGGGAAATAAAAAATTATTTTAGCAAATTAGCAGAGAGTTAACATGTTAGAGTCAGCATTTTCAGGCTTGCACACCGATTTAGGAGGGCTCAGTTTCTGCATGCTCAGCCTGAGAGGAACAATGACTCAGATGCTAAAGGGCTAAACCTCTTCCCTTAGGAGTTTCTGCTTTTCAGGGTTTCAGGCCTCATAAAAAACAGGCATTAGCTCTTTTGTGTTACATGCCCCTGTCACTACCAGCTTCTGGAAAATGTCACCTCCTCTTTCCACCTTTCTGCTTTACGTATGGCTCCTCCATCCAGCTAGCCAGCTGTGCTAGGGCAAGGCAGAACTGCGATCTCAAACTCACTTCTGTGCTCATTCAGCTGTTGGTGATTTATTTTTTTTTCAGATTAACAATAAGGTCTTATATTTGGGAATGTATTTGAATAGGATTTGCAAAAGGAAAGTGACAATAATGGATTATTTATTTTTGAAGTGCCATATGCATTGACTTTATACTAAGGTCTTCCTGAGCATCTCCTGGTTAGTCTGTTGCTAACCTATGCCTAATTTATTCCTAGTTTATGTGCATAATCATTTAACAAAGAAGCTATACAAAGACCTCTCACCTTCACCTTGCCCTGGCAGCAAGAAAGCAGCCTTGCATCTGCAGTTCTTTCACCATACCTCCCCACAGTGCCTGACGTCTCCTCGATTAGATACTTGAAGCACAAGCATTTGGTATTGCCTGCTGATTCTGACAGTTACAGACAAGAGGAAAGACTCTGGCTCACGCTCACTTTGCACTAGCAACTGCTTCAGTAAACTGAGGGCTGTTTGGAAGGCACAACCGTGGGCTGGTGGATACCCAGCTTAGCTCTGGCCAACCCAATTTTCGGTCCCGGAGCAGTATGGTCACCCTATCACAGTAAATTCAGTAGGACTAATATAGTTGTCATCTATAGAAATGACTGTGCTGGCTGTGAATGAGCCGCAGGCTCTGTAGGTCCTTGATACTCTTCTATAGCTATGTCAGCATGCCACCCTGCCTGGTGTAAATACCCTCCACCCCTTCCTGATCTGAGGCTAGCTCATCCAGTAAAGGCTCATATCCTCCATGCCTTCACCATCAACTCAACTTTCTTCCTTCTCCCCAAAAAGACATTTAATTTAAAACTAAGCATAAATTCATTGTATCAACATAAGTATTTTTATTAAATTATTTCCTGGCACCTTATTTAAATACAGCCTGAGTATTTTCGACATTCATATTGGCAGATATCTACAAGATTTCCTCCTGTCTTTGAACATGAGCATATGATCATCCTTTCAGAAACCCCCATGGCAGGGTGGTTAGAACTCAATGATCTTTAAGCTCCCTTCATCCCAAACCATTCTATGATTCTATGAGTCTATGAAACAGTGAAATCTTTTTTGTGCAGCTCTTCCTTCATCATCCTGTTCTTCCACAGCTTCCTTTATCTGCAAAATACAGATAGTGTTGTGTGTAGGCTTTCTCAGTGCCAAGGAGAAACAGGGAATGGAGGAAGATGAATTAACTACAGCTCAGTTGAAACAAAACTAAAATTATATCATTTCAATATTCAGTTTGTTTCAGAGGCAGAGACTAGCAACTCTCATTGTAGTAAGGCAAGATACACTGAGAGAAATACAGAAAGTATCACTGGTCTTTGCTCAGCATAAATGGCTCTTGCTTGTAAGCTACAAAAATCTACGCGATGTAATCACAGAAATAATTATATTTTACCTTCTAAGGGCCGCTAAAATGAATCAGAGCATTTTCTTCATTTTCCCTGAGTGTTGAAGCTGACACTGAAACTCTTGTGTTGCATTGCTGGTTCAGTCAAATTTCCCAGTGAAGTCGGGGGGGGGGGAAGGGGTGGTGGGGGGGTGGGGGGGTTAAAGCACGATGGAATACATGACTGGCTCTTCAGGACACATCAATGTTGATGTGAACTGAGAAGAAGACACCTGCTGCAAATATAATCATTAACCTCGTGCTTTGATACTGACAGGAAGCAGTAGCACTTGGCCATGAGGCAGAGAATGGAGCGGCCGCAGCTCTGGGAAGCTGCAGAAGGTGATGAGAGCTAGTGGGGCGCAGCTCGCTGTGGTCAGGTACCCCCCAGACCCCCTTCACTGCACCCACTACCTTGGGGTCTGCAGCTGCAATGGAACCACATCCCAGAGGGTATTTATGCATGAGCTTAAAATGGAAAAACAATAAGCAAATAGCTGCCAAGGTGAGGAGGAGGTGCTGAGGAAACCAGAGCCCTGGTCTACTGGTAGCCAGCATCAATGGGAGTCAGTCCAATAACCTGCAAACAACTGTTCTGGCCCAAATTCAGCTAAGGGCTTTGCAGGGAGCTGGGGTAGACAGCTCAGGGATTGTATGGGGACATATAGTAGTTGTGTTTCCCATCGTTTGGAAAATATACGTTGTTGTACTCTGCTACAAGCACTGGTGGGCTCCAATGAAATTACGAGAAAGAATGAAAGTAAATTTGGAAGGATTCAGAAATGAAAAATGACACAAAGGAGCTCCCGGAATTTGCAAGTAGGAGTGAAATGGAATTGTGTCTGCAGTGCCTGTAGTAGAAAAGTGTTCCTTTTACACTGGGCTGGTAGGAGCTGCTCTCACGTAGCCAGCGGCAATTTGGGAGGCCCACTCATGAAGCCAGTGCACTTACAAAAGCATAAATCCAGTGAGAGAGAAAAATTAGGAACTATTATTGTGACATACATTAGGAAAGTGTATTTACAGGGAATATAAACAAAGATAACTTGAATAGAGTTGTTTCTGGAGAACTTGCACTTACAAAAGCATAAATCCAGTGAGAGAGAAAAATTAGGAACTATTATTGTGACATACATTAGGAAAGTGTATTTACAGGGAATATAAACAAAGATAACTGTTGAATAGAGTTGTTCTTGGAGAACTTTTGCCTGCGCACTGTTTGCTCAAGCAATATCCTGCTTATCATAGGCTGAGCGCTTATTTAATGAAATCAGTTCCTGTTTATCTTCGGTTTCTCATCTATCTGTCTTTCTATCTGTATTGTAATGGTCTGGGTTTGCATTTTCAGGTGGAACCACGCAAGTTTCTCATCTAAGCCCATTCCTTTTGTTTGTCATTCCCAGGCGTGTTCAGAGTCCCTCCCAGCTCTAACCTGCCAAGGCTGCCTTGTAGGACTCCTTCTGCAGCAGGAAAGGTCGTCAGTATTCCTTACTGAAATAGTCTTTTTTCTCCTAAGGTTCTGTCAAGCTAGACGCTTTAAAAGCTCTGTTAAACTGACAGAGTTCTTGGGATTTTGCTCTTCTTTTAAGTCCTGTGTTTGACTGATTTCTTTCTCCTGTCTGCTCTGTCAGCTCTCTGTTTATTCTCCCCTTTCTTGTTTTAGTCCTGCTCTTTGTTCCCTTGGCATTTTCCAGCTCTCTGCTTTCTGTGGGCAGCTGTATCATCTAGAGCTGGGATCACAGCACACGCTTCTTCTCCTGTCACCCACTTCTGTCTGAAGAGTTGACCTTCATTTTCTCAAAATTAAAAAAAAAATAAATCTGGGAGAGTTTTCCCCTCTCCACCATTTCCAGCTAACACTGCAGCATGTATCTTGCAATGTGGTAACTCACCTCAGTCCCCTTCTCTCTGTCTCCATGTATGAGTTGATGTACTGTTGGCTTTAACGCTCCTTGAGGTAGAGCAGCAGCACCGTTACTATCCCTGCAGAGTGCTGTATTTCAGAGTATGAAGGACAAAAGCAACAAGAAAATTCTAATAATAATACAATATTGTAAATGAAATAGGATTGCTATTGGGATTCAAATGGATGATCTGCAGATAGAACTCAGCTATCACGGGAAAGGATGTTAGTGAAGGCAAAGGTTTTATTTTTCCCAACTCAGCACCCAGCCAATGTTTCACCAGGATGGCAAGAGATGCTGTACTGCAGGGCTTCTTCCACTTAACTGGAAAACCAAGTTTATGACTACTTATGGTCACTAATGTGTCCTGGCAGACTTCCAAGTGTTGGATCATTAACCTTGCTGTCAGAGTTAAAATCCACTTATATAATTAGGTTATCTTTATCTCAAATTTCCACTTGCAGTTTAACTTGGGGGGAAAAAAAAAAAAACCCAACCCTGTTCTTCCTTCCCTTGTCTTCAGAAAAGAAAGCAGCTGTGTGGAGCTGCTGTCGAACAGAGGTGGCTTGGCTCTGCCTTTGCCTTTTCCACTTGTTTTTTAAACACAGTACTAGATCTAATACTTCATCTCCTCGCTTTACTCTCCTTGATTCTGTATCTAAATCACAGAATTCAGTTTTTTTGGAAAGGATAACGAGAGGGTTTGAAGTAGTTCTTATTGTATGAGAATTTTTATGTGATATTTCTGGTGCTGGTTTTCTTCACAATTTTCCTCTTTCTATGTAGCACATTCCACAGTAATTTAGTACTTTCTGTCACCTGTATAGCTCTGTACTAGGGCTTAATGTGGTACTCACACGTGGAGAGCGCACCCCACTAGGCAAATGGAAAGCTCTGAAGTACAGGCAGGCAGCAGAAGGCACCTCACATGCAGTCAGCAGTGTGCATGCTTCCAGGTTTAAATCGCAATTATGGTTTGAAACTTGTACCTGTGAAAGCAACGTTGTGAGAGTTTGGAGTATCTGCTCACAAAGGTCAGAGGCAAAGTGCGCGAGGAATTTCCTAATGGCCAGCGCTTGCAGGTACTGCCAGTGTTAGCATCTGAAAATCCATCTTTATTCTGTCTGGCAGAGGTAACTTCATCGGTAACAAAAATTCTAGCAGGGAAAAATCTTTCCTAATTTACATTTTTGCAACTTCGTTGCCATCGCTTGTTTTTTTCTTTTTTTTTTTTTTTTTTTTTTTTTTCTGTTTATATCCCTGAAGGGATGCAGACAGTGGAACTGCACAGGGGTGGTGGAGGCACATCTGGACTGGCAGCTGCAGCTGGGTTAACAGGTTTGTTGTGAACGAGAGCAGAATCCAGCTCGGGCACACTCTTGTGCCAGATCTGCATGACTAGCAAAAAGAAGACAGCAGCTAAGACACCTTCTTGTTGCTCATTCCCATCAGCTTGTCTCGAAGTGCATCCATTCCCACAATTTGATGGAAGCGGACACTTGGGGTCCCAGCTCCACTAATGGGAATTTGGACGTTGGTTTTTCTGCTTCTTTTTTGCCAGAGCAGAGAAAATGTTTTTAAGCACTCCCAAAGCTTCGGTGCTGCTCATTCAGTGCGGTGGTGTTCATTTAAACAGAAAAGGTGACGGCCATATGGGTTTGCTTCTATTTTAGTGTCATAATTTGTTTTCGCCTCCCTGCTACAACCCATCCCTTTCAGCTGTGCTGAGCACTAAGGAGCTGTTCCTGTCAGACTTGGCACAAAACAAAGCAAAAAAACCAAAAATGTTTTTCCCATGAACCATAACCGAGACTGGCCAACTTTGTACCCTGCACAGGAAACAAAAGTCAAATCATGGAGGTGATACTCTAACCAAACCTTTCGTAACTAAAGGGAAGGATATTTTAAGTAATATAATGTTGATGAGAAAGCTTTATTAGTGATAGCATTGACTAGCTTTTCTCCTTTTAAGCTATTATGGAAACTATTCTGTATTTAAGACTACAACCTATCTCAATTATATGTAAGACAGAAAACTATGTAAAGTAATATCAAAAGTTGAATAATAAAGAACTTCACTTCTTTAGATATATACAAAGTGGAGTATAACCAAGAGGAAAATATAGATTGCTTTCATGAATTGCCGTGTTCTTTTAGCAAGGAGTAACGTGTACTTTGGCGGTGAGAAATGACATATGAAAGCAGATTAGCCCCATCATATGTTATGCTTCACAAACTGTCTCCATGGAAATGCAGAGTTCACTTTCTTCTTTCCTCTAAACCTGTTTTGGGTAGAGATCACTATTGATTTGAGATGTAAATCAAAACTTCCTCATGAATCAGAGGGCTTTATTAGTCATGCATGGCATCATTCTTCCCAGTATGACCTCTATTTGCAAAATGATGTCTCACTCCCGTTCTCAGACTGATTGATAGAGTCAGCAATGAAGGAGGAAGTCTGGGCAGCTTTGAAAAAGGTAACTATTTATCTTGAGTGCTTATTTCAATATTTTCTGATGTGAAAGCAAAACCACATCGGAACCAATTTCCTTGCCTTCTGTCAGTCTGCCTCACTTCTTCCACAAGGTGCAAGCTGTGGGAGTTCACTGAACAGAAATGATACTGTTCATCCTGCCCGGAGCCGAGCTCACACTTCCATTTTAATGTGCTCGCCAGGTGAGAGTGTAGCATGGAACGGAGCATCATTTAACATTCTCTCTTCTAGGAAATATGCACGAGCATATATGAAGAATAGCAAATACTTTTATTTCCATTCTGAGAAACTTACAAACCTGGTGTCAGGATCTAACAGTCTGATTAATGACATTTTAATTCATTTTAATTGTGTATGTACTAAACAGGCTCCAGATAAATGTTTTTATTAAATAGAGCTTTTAAAAGTTCAAATAATTCATATTAGTTTAAATTAAAATGGCAACAAGCATTTTCTAGAAGTAAAATAGAAGTTGAAAAACTTTTAATTGAGACAAAACTGTAAAAACTCTGAAAAAAAATCATCCACTTGAGTAATTTCATTATTTCTACTAATAGAAAGTCTCAATTGAGTTTTCAAAGATCTCCATAATGAAAAAAAAATCTAAATATTATAACTTTTCTTTTCTTCTTTCCTCTTTTTTTCATCTAATTCATGTAAATAAAAATAAAATGTAAAGTATTCATGAAAATGCAGTCACAATTTATTTCTTACATGTTAATTGATTTAAAAATAGAGACATTGATGAGACTGGGTTTCTAAGAAGTTTTATCATTAGCCTTAATGTTCCCATAAAAGTGAATGAGAAGTTATAGTGTCTTGGTCATCTCAGTAGTTAAACTAATAAAAATACATACTTGTTCAACCGTGCATGCAATAGTAGTCCCAAATGATTACAACAGTTGTTTTGGGTTTTTTTCCCTAGTTTTCTTTTTTTATTTATTTATTCTCTGAAAATTTCCATTCTAACTATCCTAAATTCGCCTGAGCATCAAATGGCAAGGCTGAGAAGGACTTGTCTTTTCAGGGAAGCAAATAAATCACAGTAAAGGACAAAATAATATCTATTCAAATTTCTTTTGTTCAAAGCGATGTCAATTTTTAGCTGAAGCAATGCTTTTGGAGAAAAACATTAATGAGGGAGATGTATATTCCATTAAACTTTACTGAATTTTTCCATTAAAAGGACAAAGACAAAAGAAAAAATGTTAATATTTTACTTGGAACTTTTTTGAATTAGTTTTTAAAATTAAAATGCTTTAGTTTTTCATTCAAAAATATTTACATTTTGAAATTTCCCTGCTTATTTCAGGTTTTTTTTTTTAAGTGGTGAAATATAAATGGTGTTCTTCCACTGTCCTGATTCCTTCACATTGAGCTATTTCATTTAATCCTCCATTCTTCGTGTTCCCCCTTCTAAAAGACTTCAATTCAACAAGGCACAAAGAAAGAAAAGGTTTCTACTTTCACTTTGAAAAAACAAAAGCAAACTAAGAAAAAATCCCACCTTGCAGGTCACTTGAAAGCATTGGAAAACATGTCTCCTGAAGCTAAACAGAGCTAAACCGGGAACTTCCCCCATCATTCCAGTTGTATTGGTTTTGAGAGGAAGGAGCATGGGGAACATCTAGCCATACATCAGGTGTTTCTGGAGAAGAACACAGTCATGGAGAGACTGAACAGATAAATAAGGTTGTTTGCTAAGGGCACATGGATCTTGAGATAAATATTCTCCTTCCGTGTCCAAGCCAGTGCGTCTGAGAGGCCTGTACTCACTGGGGTCAAGGCTGCCTCTGCAGCATGGCACACCACTTCTTTGCACTAGCTAGAAATGAGTTTTTTTATCCAAATGAAACTCCCCCAGAATTCAGAAGGCTGTGGACTAGCAACGACCTTGTACGAGAACATTTCTAAATCATTCAAGGCCAGGCTGGATGTGGCTCTCAGCAGCCTGGTCTAGTGGTTGGCGGCCCTGCATATGGCGGGGGGGTTGAAACTAGATGATCACTATGGTCCTTTTCAACCCAGGCCATTCTATGATTCCATGAGAAGAGAAACAGAAGGCACATGCCAGTCACTCCCAGTTATCTTCCTGCCACTCACCTCCTCCACGGTGGGGCTGCCACTGGTGCTCCTCCTGCTTCCTCTGTACAGCTCAATATCTGAGGCATAAAACCAAGAGACTGGGTACGTCCACACTCCAGCGAGAGCAATGACTGCTGCCTGGTGCTGAGACACCCACGCTGAGTTGTAAGCAGCTGTGCTCGGGCGTAGGAAGCAGTCCTGTTACCCCAGCGCAGCAGCACAGCAACAGTTCCCGCGGCTGTGACCCATGCGTGGACAAATGCCGTGTTTCCCGGCAGTGGAAATAAATCCTATTATCCTTAACCTTAATTCTGCCTATTAAAATCGACTTGAAAGCTAATGAAAAAGAGATTATCATTTGTTCCATACTTCATTTCACCACTAAGTCAAGACCTTTAAATATTCACTGCTAAACAAGGATTATTTGGAAAACAAGGTGCCAGGGTGGTGGCTGTGGATCTCTGCTCCCAGGTAGGAGCCTCGTTATCTGATAGTAAAGCAAATGAATGTCAGGTTTTTAAAACAAGAGTAAGGCTGGCTTCTGAGTCTAAAAGAGAGATGTCAGCTGTGGAATTTGCTCATAGTCCAGCTATTCATGTCAAGGACTGGTCGTTCAAACATGCTTTCCCATAAATATCCTAGCTGTCCTTTGTAATAAGAGTGAGAAACAGAAATGCTAACATAAATACAAGCACAGCAGAATTCTCATTATGAGGTAAGAGGGAAAAAATAGAAAATTTGGAAACTAGGTCATTCGGCATATGTTAACGTGGCCTTTTACTGGAGAGAGTAACAGAGAATTTTGTACAACAGCCACCCCTTCCAGACAAATAAAGATATGTTGGAAGCAAAATCATTCTAATGTTAGTGCTTAATTCCACAAAAGATACTTTTTGCATGTGGCTACAATTATTTTTCAAGCCATGCATTTGTGAATATTATGTATATTAATACTATGAATGTTAATGTGCAATATTTTCTATGAGAAAATAAATACTCTACACAGTA
The DNA here is from genome assembly GCF_000699245.1 of Pterocles gutturalis. Lineage (NCBI taxonomy): Eukaryota > Metazoa > Chordata > Aves > Pterocliformes > Pteroclidae > Pterocles > Pterocles gutturalis. Next base: position 5,954 of record NW_010125678.1, on the reverse strand, counting down.
CCCACCCATTCTTACAAAAACTAGACATTCACATAGCAATGCACTGAACTCGATCAGTTAGACAACTTTTAAGATTTGTCTTTTAATGTATGACCATGACGAAAAAATAATAATATTGTTTTCTTATATGTGCCAAGCACATGACAAAAATATACATTTGCAGCCTGTTAAAAGTAACAGAAGTGTCACTCTAGCAATTTTAGTGCTTCGCGGTTTGGTGTTTTACTAATAAGAAATGAAAGAAAAAGGACTTCTTGTTCATCTGCCTCTCTGTGTTTCTCTCAAAGTTACACATCTATTCAATCCCAGTGGAAATAATTTCTTAACTTGATTTTAGTTACTAAGCAAAATTTTACAGCTGACCTACCAGAGGAAATGTAGTCTTACTTCCCCAAGTCCATTTAAAAAGAGCCACAGGGAAAGGAGCCTCTGACCTCAGCAGTGCAGGGCACCAGGGAACGGGCACAGCGGAATTTCCCCATCTTGCATGAGAATTAGTGATATCTATTTTTAAACTGTTTCACACTTTGTAGAGCAGAATGCAAAATTACAATTTTAACAATTCCTGGTAAGAATGCTGACCTGAGGAGTTGTGACATCTGTATTGGGTTTGTGTGGCAAGGTTTCAGTAGTGGGGAGGCTACAGGGTGGGCTTCTGTGAGAAGCTGCTAGAAGCTTCCCCCATGTCCCATAGAGCCAATGCCAGCCGGCTCCAAGAGGGACCCACCTCTGGCCAAGGCTGAGCCCGTCAGCTGTGGTGGGAGCGCCTCTGGGAGAATATAGTTAAGACAGGAAAAAAACCCCAAACCTGTGCAACCGAGAGGAGTGAAATTATGCGAGAGCAACAACACTAGAGACACCAGGGTCAGTGCAGAAAGAGGGGAGGAGGTGCTCCAGGTGCCAGAGCAGAGATTCCCCTGCAGCCCCTGGAGAAGACCATGGTGAGGCAGCTGTGCCCTGCAGCCCATGGAGGTAACAGTGGAGCAGATCCACCTGCAGCCCCCAGAGGACCCCAGGCTGGAGCAGGGGAAGAGTGTGAGGAGCCCTTCCCTGAGGAGGAAGGAGCAGCAGAGACAACGTGTGATGGACTCACCCCACCACCATTCCCCGTCCCCCTGTGCTGCTGCAGGGGAGGAGGTAGAGAAGTCGGGAGCAAAGTCTCTGAGCCTGGGAAGAAGGCAGGGGTGGGGGCAAGGTGTTTTTAAGATTTTATTTCTCATTACCCTACTCTGATTTGATTGATAACAAATTAAATTTACTCTTTTTTCCCCCAAGTTACACCTGTTTTGCCTGTGACCAGAACTGGTGAATGATCCCTCCCTGTCCTTATCTCAACCCATGAGCATTTCATTATATTTTTCTCCCCTGTCCAGCTGAGGAGGGGGAGTGATAGAGTGGCTTTGGTGGGCACCTGGCATCCAGCCAAGGTCAACCGACCACAACATCCAACACCATAAAACATCTAATAAGCAGGAAAAGACTATGTCAAATCCAAGCTGCAAATCCTATTCATCCAGGTGGACATTCCTATGAACATCACAGAAAAGGTGTTATCCTAAGCTGTTAAATGAAGGTCATATTTGAAAGTGAGACTTACAACCCTGAGTCACTTAGGTCTCTGTAGAGTCAGACCACAATATCTTCCAGACATCCGTCTCTCAATCTTGCTGTCCCAGATCCTGAAAGCTATTCACATTCTTAATTCCCATTGAATCAAACACCTTTGAAGCTCTGTGCGTCCTGGCTCCAGCGAGGTCTGGAGGAAATTGCTGTCACACACTGGTGCTGGCTCATATTGCTTCTTCCATAGGTTTTCATAAACTTCCATTTGTACCACAGAGATAGTACCACTTCCTGAGCTTTTATAAGGCTGTGAATTGAAACGAAGACCAGAGAGAAACCGGTAGTATTGTAACAGAGGTTTTGTCAGTACGGTAAGTGGTATCTAACACTTTTCCTGAGGATGGGCTACTGCAGGCGCTCTCTTTGGCTTCTGTGCAGCATGGGATGGTACAAGGTGCTATTTTCAATCAGTGTTGGAAATTATGTGTGACCTTAAATGAAGAGTGATGGATAAGCACACTGAGACTCTCCAGTGCAGGTAGCTGTTGAAGGAGAATTGTAGTTTCTGCCAAAGAAAGAAAGAAAGGACAGAGACACAGCGAGCTAGCCAGAATCAGAAGAAAGAAGACAATTAAAGGTAATTTTCCTACATAAAAATGTGCATCTTGCCTATGGGCTCCATGTAACTTAGCAGAAAAAAATGTTAGATAAACAGGAAAATGATGTAGGGGTTCTTTGTGTTTACCAGGAACTCCCCTTCCTTCTGTAGCTATTTGGTGCTGAGTTGATGTCCATGCTCGTGATGGCCAGTGTCTGTGAAACATCGCCATGGAGTACCTGTCCCTTTCCTTACTGATTGTCCTTCAAGGCCTACGAGGTCTGCTCCTGTTTGCCTTTACTGCATTGCTCTTCTGCTCACACAAATCATTTGTCCTTGATTTAAATGGAGAAAATGAGATTTCTTGTTTATGATCATGACAGAAACCGTTACAGATTAAATGCCTTTAGCTGGTTTGGAATCTAGAGTCTCTGGGCCGGAAAGGGTAAATATGATGGCCATGACTGAGCAATACTTCAGTCTTGACATAACTGCCTCTTCTAACAATTACAGCAAAGAAACAATACATTCTTTACCCTTCTAAGCAATCAGTTATTCATTATTTGCACAAGATGCTGGTTAATAGCACTGTGCCTGAAGTAGCCAGAGATTTCTTGCTTTTATTTTGTTTTATTGGTGTCTTGGTGTATTTTCTCTTTAACCCAAGGCATTAGGTGGATATTTTCGTCATGTAGACTGGCTCATTTGTCTCTGTAGCTCCTCCATTCGATGCATGCTCCCGCTGCCTGGCACATAGCCCTTCAGCTAGCAGAATGAATTAACTTCCCTCTTTTTCTTTAAAAGTGAAAAAAAAAAAAAGCCCTCCTCCCTTCTCTGTGCTTACAATAGGGTTAGCCAAAGTACATATTCACAGCTATAAATATATCTCTTGGAAAACTGTAAGCGTGTGCCATGAATTGGATTTATTTTGTCTTGGGAAATCACACTTAATTTAAAATTAATATAAAAAGTTTCTGACCTTTTCTTTGTTTTTCATTGTATTACTTATTAGCATAAACTAACATTTATATTCCCACTAATATCCAAAGAGGTGTTGACATGCTTGTGGATACATAAGCTTGCCAGATAAATGACAAGCCAAAGGGACATATCTTGCCCATGCAGTCACTGCAGAAAAGTGAAATATCCTGCAGGTCAAGGAGGTGTCGCAAAATGAACACCATCGCTTTGTCTGAATACAATCAATCTACTTGAAAGCACCAACATCTTTATTATTTTTATAACATTTATAATATTTCATGTGTTCAAATTATTTTACTAATTTCTGAACTACCTTGAAAGAGGGTGTGTTAGGTATGGGCTAGCACATGCTACAAACATGGTCAAGGCTTCTGCTGACTATTAGGGCCATTCTCCAATTCACTGAGCTCCTTTTACTGCTAGCCTGGAAAGGACTGGAGCTTTGTAAGCAGAGGTAGCACCTGAAGCGCAGATGTGATGGGTAAAAAATGAATTGTGAATAAGAGTCAGAGTGGAAACAATAATATGGTATTTGGCCAAGTATCTAGTCCTCCGTACTTGAGTACCTATGATCTTTCCTAGGAAGGAAAATGCAAAAATCTGATTCAATAGGAAAAGTCCCTGGTAAATGCAAGTTTGTCACTCATAATGTTAAATTTGTGACTTGATCCCAGTGGCCCCCACTTTGTCCTCTGTACATCAGTCTTCCAGTCACAGATGTTTGGAGCATCTCCATCAACTTCCCCATTCTGTAAGTCACAATCCTTCCTAGCTCCCTCGAGCCCGTTTATATAAACTCCTCGCTACCCATTTGATATCACATCATTACAACTATTTTACACAAACTCAGGCGTAGTGATCTGTTAAACCGATGCCTCTGGCTTTGCGAACGTTGGGAGCATTGCCTTTTGGACCAGTGAAGGACAAGAGGATTTTTTGACAGCACATGTTGTCTATGAGTGCTCTACCTAAACCCTCATCAGTCCCACTGCATTATCCTGAGTACGGCCATACGCTAACGGAGACTCATTCCTCTGGTACAAGGTAGGGACCCTGGCAGCTGGCAGTTTCCTGGGTGACCAGCTCTTCCAGGACTTTGCTGAGCAGCACAAGCTGAAGGGTTGCAGTTTCCAAGGCAAACTCCCAAACAAAGCTGTGAGAAGCAGCCATACACATTCCAGTTAGAGGTATGGCTGTGACAACCCTTGTAGTATTATAGGACTGTGGCTTTTGCTTCTCTGTAAGGGACTTCTACCCTTGCAGCTTTAGCTGCCTGAACTGCTGGAGGCAGAAATGAAGGAGGTGCAGCCCACAGGGCTGTGAGCAGCTGTGTTGTGTTTGCACGTTGGTCTGCACCAACAAAAGCAAGCTGAAAGGAATCAGTAGATCCTTGCTCCTGGGTCTGCCCTCTCCTCTTTCTGCCTGTTCTTTCTCTGACTGTGAGAAATTCTTTATTCAGAGTTTTTTTTTCTGCCTTGAAGTCTGTTGCCTCTCAGAGAGCTCATTTTGTTTCCAGAGTTCTCCTACAACATGCAGGCTGGCAATCAAGGGCCAAACTACAGTAGCCAACAAAGCTTTAAGGTAAGTGAGTAAGGTAGTCTACGGTAATTGTACCCTGTGTGTGTTCTGGTACTTGCTGTGAGTTTAATGTGGAGGTAGGTAATCAACTATGCTGCAGTTGGTCATAGGAGAGAGGGGGGAGATTTGCAGAGAGGCATCTTCACCCAGCTGTGCAGGAGTTGTGTGCAATGTGGGTGTGAGGATGGTACAGACAGCACTGAAATATCTTCAGCATCTTTTCTGCTGACTAAAGAAATTTAGCAGAGAGGCCCCCCTTTCCAGACCCCAACTGCTTGAAATGTCAGAACTGTGATGAGCTGCATGACAGAAAATTGCCTGACTCTTCTTGTTATTCTAAGACCTGCTTTAAAGGCTATTTTCTCTCTTTGTGTATCCCATAGATCTTTTGGAGCAGTTTTAAACTAGCTAATTGTGTGATGGTGGGGGTTTGTTACAGACCCATTCAAAAATGGGTCATTACCTTCTCACAGTGAGGGAAAAGGGTGGAAGAGGAGAGAAACTGCTAAACAGCTTCAGGGTTAAAAATGGAATTGGTTGCTTTTGATCTGGCATAAAACCAACCATAGGTAACAAATTTCCTGGGAAGAGAGATGGGGAAATCAAGGAGCACTGATTATTTGTGGTGCCTAGTGAGTGAGAAGCAATTGTAACAGGGGAATCAAGCCCTGCTGCGCAGGTGTGAAATTGAGAAGTCACACATGTCCAAAAACGCACTGAATACATCAGATGCTTCTGTGATTGACCTTATTTTGTGTACGTTAGGTTTGTAACCTTGGACAGTAGGCGGTGTTACAGGCAGTCCATAGTACTGATACCCAGTGTGCAGTCCATTTGTTCTTTGCCTCAACAGATTGATTCAGTGATTTGCCAGCACCTCTGATCCAACAGTGCCTGATCTTTCTGTCCAAGTCCCAAAGACCCATGCCCACTTCTGCTTCCATGTGTTCCTCGTAATGTTGTTTCATCAGAAGCTTCCCTCTTCCCAGATAAAGAAGGAAATGGCAATTAATTCTGCTGTGAAGTCAAACAAAGAAGAAAGAAGATGCAGGGGAAGTATGTTTTCCTTTTTACCTTAGCATATTTTTAAATGAAAATGTTGATCCTTTCCAACCAGCTTTGTCAGTAATCAGAAAGGAAAAAAACTATTTAAAATATGGCTGTTTCCTTCTCATCTCTTTTAATCCACTATTTCTTAAATATTACATAATACAGTATATATATTATATAATAC
>NW_010125677.1:37169-56726 GCF_000699245.1 Pterocles gutturalis | reverse complement strand
GAGAGAGAGCACCGAAAAAGCGGAGCGGAAGAAAAAGAGAGCACTCTTCTGGGTGTTCTTACCTATATACTGGGAATGATGTGCATGTTATGGAATAAATCATAGGCTATTCTGAGTTTGTCTTGACATAGGGGCAAATCCTATGCTAGCAACCGGCTGTGCCTCTTTGCTCGTCTGCTGACCTTGGCAGCAGAACAAAACATTATTCTCTTATGAGCTCTTCTGAGCGTAAATCCAAAACACAGCCTCTTGCTAGCTGTTTATGAAGAAGAAGGAGGAAAAAAACCAACCTCACAGAGTTAACTTTAAGCAGTCTTTAACCCACGACATATACATATATCTTTTATGTTCTTCCAACGGCATAGGTCATAAGCCCTGCCTGAGGATTTCACAACAGTTCAATCCTATATTTGTAAACAAATCATAATGTTTATTATTGTGACCCATTTTACTGAGAGTACAAAATCTGTTGTCAACTGAATTTAAAGGAATGAGACGGATATAAAACTGTCTCTACAGATTCCCTTTAAGCCACTTTGTTTTAGTAGTCTGTGCCATCAGAAACATAATTAATTTATGGACTGTACAGCTGTTATAATATGTCAAAACTGTGTTGGCTGTAAATGATCTTCTGATAAGGTCAAACTCTGAAGTGTTGTAATAGTTTAAGGTCTGACATCTACATCATATTTGCCTGTACTACATAATATTTAAATCAGAGATACTGTGTTTGTGTCCACAAATGGAGATGATCACCCCACCCCTCAGGTGGAAGATTTGGGTTCTGCTAGCGTATGCAGAAGTCTGGAAGATGAAAGGTGTTCCTAGCCATCTAGATTAAGCCAGACTACCGTCTGTGGTTTTTTTTCCTCATTTACGTGCTGCACCAAGACATGTGGTTACATCTGAGCCACCCTCTGGGATGCTTTTCCCATACTTATCTGCTGCCCACAGAGTAGTTTCTGTGCACAGCAAGAATTGCATTGTCCCAGTGCGCTGCTGAGCCGGTCACCCTGGAGTGAGGCCTCGGTGCAGCTGCAGGTCTCGTGCTGGACATCCTCCATAAGAATTAGTTTTGTGTGAAGGATTGCCCCCTTTTTTTTTGGTGATGTTTTTGTAAAGTCTTCTCTGTTTCCTCAGCATCTCGAAGTGGATAGTAAATAAGAAACTCTCTGGTCTCTGTCATAAACAGTGGACTCTTTCAAATTCTGTTAGTTTTTTTCCACTTAATTTAGTTTATTTTTTACTACTTTATAAAGCAGTAAAAATAGTCAACATTGCAGCATTATGTTAGTGGAAACAACCAACATCTGAAGATGTTTTGATATGCAAGAATGCAGCATCTCGAAGTGGATAGTAAATAAGAAACTCTCTGGTCTCTGTCATAAACAGTGGACTCTTTCAAATTCTGTTAGTTTTTTTCCACTTAATTTAGTTTATTTTTTACTACTTTATAAAGCAGTAAAAATAGTCAACATTGCAGCATTATGTTAGTGGAAACAACCAACATCTGAAGATGTTTTGATATGCAAGAATGACTTTTAATGTTGGTTTTTTTTTTTTTTTGAAATAATATGCAGCTCTTAAGCAGTGTAATATTTCTAGAAGTAGATACTTTATTTTGAAAGGGGTTTCTTAGAAAACACTTTTGCAGTTTGTCTCTCCCCCACTTTTCCCCACTTCTTCATGGCAAAAGCAACATTTTTATTTCTGTTGGCATGACCTAAAGGATTATACAGCAGTTAATTAACTATAGCTAGTCCACAACCATAGCTTTGGTGTGACTAGGACTACCTGTTAGTTGTCTCTATTAAGAATCAAAGTTTTGCTGCTCACTTTGAGAAAATGGAAATGCTTCATTTTTAAGAACCTTGTATGATTTACCTGTAACTTTAAAAATTTCAATTATGCAAAACTTCTGTGTTTGAAGCTGCATAGGTTCTTGACCAGAGGCAAAACAATGATTATTTGCACAAAAATACCAACTGCACCTAACAAGAGTGCTGCTGTTCAGACTCTTTCTTTTCTCAGGGGCAGGGTTGCACATTTTCGTGGGCCACCATGCAGGTCTGGACTGTGCTCTGGAACATATGCCCAAGATAAAATTCGCAAGAGAAACCTCTTTGTGGCTGTGTTTTAGATTTAATACATTTTCATCTTGTTTGCTGGCTGTTTCCGTATTGCATTTGATGGGTAGACAGGAAAGCAGCTGCAAGCGGTCTGCTGTGCAAGTGCTCCAAGGAGGCAGCGGAAGGCATGCTACAGCTGTGGTTTGATGTTATGCTCAGCGAAATACCAGCCTTAAACATTGCCACCCTTCCTACTCTCCACATCAGCCTGCTGCCACCTCCCTCACATTGGTGCAGTTGCCTCTGCAGGTCTGTGACAAGCTAGAGTGAGCAGATGATGCTGCAGAAAAACCGCATGACAAAAACAGAGATTCAGGTGTTTTTTCTTAAAATATGCATGTGCATTTGGAGGGCCTTTCATTGTTTGTGGGGTTGGTTGGTTTTGTTTTTTTTCAAGTTAGGTAATGTGGTTTCAGGAAAAAATTTGCTCCTTCAGATCCCTTTCTAGGGGTGGTTGATGGCATGGATGTGGGTATGGTTTAGTTCTGGAGGACAGCCTCAGGATAGCTTTTAAGATGTGATGTACACCTGCTGTTTCTCATGTTTTGCTCTGTTTGAGAAGGATGCCTGTAGGACGAAGGAGCTCAGTTTAGAGTCTGGGAGGGGTGGTAAGGGAACGGCCCCTGGCACCAGTGTCTGCTGTCTCCCACATCCTGCCCCGTTACTGCTCGCCTGGGGCCTTCACTCTCTTCTTTTCAGTTCTTGTTTTACTCAGTTTTCTGGCAGTGAATGGTGACTTACAAGTGTAGCTGTTTCACAATCACCTTAAGTCGTCCACAGGCAGAGCCACTGTTTTTCCTGCTGCTCTTTCAGAGGGTGCCACCACCTCCCTTCTGCTGCAACACAGTTCGTTGTGCTGTGTGCCGTACGACTGGCTTGGTGAGTTTTCCTGTTTCAGTGTTGATGGGTTAGTTTTCATGCAGTTCAGCCTCCTGGTCTGCTTTCCTGTGCAGTCCCACAAGCAGTTGCGGCAGGAGCAGGATGAGGATGGATGGGAAGGATGCAGGAGAAGGTCAGGGATGCTTATTTTAGCAGTAGCACTGCTGTATGCCAACTGTAAGTGACCTTAATCATAGCCAAAGGTCCTGCCTTCCGTCACTGTTGGAATTAATGCTTCAGAGAATGGGACTTTAATAGGTTTTATTACAGTGCCAGCACCTGCAGTGAAGAGGAGGAGCAGGGGGAGGCTGCCACATCCCGCAGGCGTACTGGGTCCTGGCACAGGGAGCACTGGATCCTGTGAGGCTGTCCTTGTCCTTCATAGCTTACTAACCTCTGTGCGCCTTGCACGTCCTGCTGGAAACAGTCCTGATGCAATGAGTGTCCTTAGCCAAAGGGTGTATGTTAAAATTGTGCTTACTTATTTTTGTCTTATTTGCTGAGATGGTTTTGATCTGTTGTGTTGGTTAGGTGATTGCAGATAAACATGGTTTTAAAAACAATCTGTATTTCAGAAAGGTGGTGGGTTGGGTTGTTGTTCCCCCCCCCCCCCCACCAAAGGAAAAAGGAGTAAAAGGCTTCAAGTCTTTTGGAATTGGGTATTTATTAAAGAAATCATTGTTATTCTCTCTTTTCCGTGGGTTAAAGGTGATACTGGAACAGAGATGTATGCAGCTGCTGAAAGGTGATACTGTTTGACCATGAGATTAATTGCCAACTGAAACATTGCTGCAGTTTCTTTTCAGAAAGAAGGAAGCAAAATAATTGAAGGATTGTTTGCCAGTGGAAACACAATTAGTTTTATACGTATGAAGAAACAGAATTAACTACTGCTGCCCTCTTGCAGTTCAATAGCAAAAGAGTCATTAAACTAGTCTCAGTACAGTTACCACTTTATATTGTTTACGTACAGTTATAGCTACAGGTTTTCTGAAGGAAAAGTCAGCAGGGAGAGGTTCCAGTAATCCTTTGAAGGGAAGATAAGGTGATTGCCTCATGCAGCAGCTCTTGGATCTACAATCTCCTAAATTTGAAGGAGATGAAGAGACCCTTGGTCTGTGAAGACAGACTTTTCCACATTTCATGTAACTGCAGGTGTTTTCTTGAGTTGCTGAAGTGAGAAGGGAGAAGGTGTCTGTTCTGCAGTCTGTGCAGCTGGGAGGTGGTGGGTTTGGCAGGGGCACCCCTAGTTCCCTCGGCTGAGTCTGGATCACTGGAAGGCAATGGTTGGGATGTGGGGCAGGAGACCTGCTTCTTCCTCTTCTGCAGGTGACTGTGATGACTTCAAAGAGTTCATGTCTTCCCACGGCTTTCTTCAAAAGCTGGAGCAACCGTTTGCTCCCACATCTGAAGAAAAAGGTGGGTTGGAGTGCTTTTTGGTACATGAGAACCTGAAGTGTGTCTAAAATTACTCCTTTCGTAGATTAATATTCTGATGGTGCTGTGGTCTTTGAGACATCCTCTGTTCTTACCAGATGTGTAATGTTCCTAAATATCAGTATATTGGGACAAACAAACAAAACCCAAATCTGTACTTAGGCAGTGTGCGGGGCTCTGTCCTGATCTTTAACTGGCTTTATTATGTTAGCTTGAAGAGAGTTGGTTTTTTACATGGTGTAACAATATACTTTGCACCACTGATATTCTGAGAGGTTTTTATCTAGGCAAAAGTTACTTGCCTATGTTGTATGTGTTTTGTTTTGTTCCATACCATATTTTAAGTACTTGTTTTGTCATTTGTGCTTACCTAAATACTCAAGAGGAGTAGCTCCTCCTCCCCCACCATTCATGTTAAATAACAGCAGGGAAGAGGAGCCCGAGGTGGTGTTTAAGCCTGAAAAGGTTAGAGGGGAGACAGCTGTTGAAGACAGAGATGTTGCAAGCTAGAAGAGTGAAAAATCTTAATGAGGAGTTAAGGTTTTCATGGGAGATATAAAGGCAAATCAAGGAATTTTGTGCCCAGCAGGGAACAGGCAGTGAGTGGATTCTGACATTTGCAGGGTGAGCTGTGTACAGTGGACCATCTGAAATCTAATTTCAAACCTTAGTGTTCAGAGAATCATTCTGAAGATGATCTAAATTTACTTTGATTCCTTCTGCCCCACCCTGCATGCTCTTGATTCAGCAGACGTTAAGCTCTGTTTAAAATACTGCCCTAATGCAACTTGTTTTTTCTATGCTGAGGAAATCCATACTATTTAGAGCTAGAAATCAGAGTCATAGATATCTGGAACCATCAGTATTTCATATCCTTTTAGTACATTAGGAGATCCTAACTTTTTAAAACAAAGTGTTTTTCTTACTCTAAAAATGAGACATTAAAAAAAAAAGTATTACTTTGAACTACATTGGATGCTTCCTGCCAGTTGTATGTAATCTGTGATCATTCAGAGCACTAACGACCACTTAAAATGGCAAATCAAGCCTCTTTCTGCTCTCTGTGCCAGTCTTTACCAGCATTTACCATGTCTGTTTGGCCTCAGGGAGGATTTTTGCCCACAATTTCTTTCAAAGCTCCATAGTTGTGTTAGGAAGGATGTTGAGTTTGAAGGGGTACCAAAATGTGCGTCTGTGTGCGTTTAAATAATTCTGTGTGTCCAGCCCACCCAAGGTAAGACTCAGTGTTTCGTCTTGCCATAAAGATTGTTTAATCTGACGATGGGATGCAGCATAGTGTTTGGGACAGGTTGGAAGTGTGAGTTCTTGGTCAGTCCTGGTGCCATGGATGTGTGTTGAAAGCCTGGCTTTCCTTAGTTGTGTGACCTTGCCTTTTACCCTTATCTTCCACCATTCAGTTTCTTAGTCTCCTCCTTTTATTAATCGCAGTAGTTGCCTGGCTGGCTTCATACTGCAGAGCTGTGTTCAGCTGACTGCCTTTCTCTCTCTCTCTTTTTTTTTTTTTTTTTCCCCCCCCCTCCAATCACTGCAGAGGTCAATTCCTCCAGTGTGTCAGGAGCTGCTGGAAAAGGAGGATACTGCGAAATTATGTAGATTGGTAATTCTGAGGAAAACACACAAAACCCATTGTGTGCTGTCTTAACTATATGTGTTGTTACAAACCTTCCTATCAACTGTTTGTGACGGTGGAAAAAAGTGCTGTCCCTACTTGTTTTCTGAATGGAGATATGGACTTCCCCTAGGTTTTTTTTTTTTTTTTAACTATCCCTCTGTTGTCTGGAAATCAAAACTTTAATCCAGAGTTATTTAATATATTTGCAAAGCTTGAAAATAATAAACTATTTGAAGTACGATAGAGAGAAGAGGCAAAATATGTGCAGTACATATTCATAAATAGTTTTGTTTTGACATTTATCTTGCTGTAGTCATTCTGCCAATTGGCTTCAGGCACGGCTACCAAAAGAATGAACACATGTTGCATTCATTAGTTCTCATCTGGCTGTGCTTCATCATGCAAGACGGACAAAATCACGATCACGCTAAATAGATTGTAATGTGTTTGTAATATGAGTTCCCTTCTGCTGAATACAATGATAGCTTTGCAAAGCTGCTGCTTTTAAGCCATGATATTTCCCTTCATTTTAATGTAATGGATACAAGTGTAGTGACAGTGATGTCATTGCTTTTTCATCTCGAAAGACGTCATATGAAAAATATTCAAATATAATACTAAACCAACAACCACCCCCTTCCTCTCCCCCCGCCCGTGTGAACTTTTCGTGTCACATTGGGCTTTGACTGACATGAGATCTGTGGTGTTTCTGGCGCACAGACAAATGTGCTTTGGAACAATAATGGTTTATCTGAATTGACCGAGTTTAAAAATCCCTTTCATTCGTCATTTGCGGTGTTTCTTTATGCTCAGACTGAGGGCAGATTGATTGCTGCTGGCTTTTTATCATTACTGTCCCGGTTGTAGAATGGGCCATGAGTATCTCGTGGTGCCGTGCGATGGGAAAGGGGGTGGCAGGGCGCCCGTGCGACAGCCAGATTGCTGGGATTCCAGAGGGGAAGGGTTACAAGCCCCTGGCTGTGTGCAAACAGCAGGCAGCTTCCTGCGTGGAGCAGGTCGGAGAGCTCTGCTTTCCTTGAGGAAAGGGATCTAAGCCGTGGGGCGCGAGGGGCAGCAGCGTTGCAGCGCCCAGCGAGCGCCTGTGCGAGTGCATGGCTGACGTCGGAGGGTTGGCCACTCCCTGCGGCAGCCAGCGAGTTCTGTCCCTGTCCCAGCTCTACCGGGGCTGCGGGGAGAGTGCTCCCACAGTGCTGTGTGGTCGGGAGAGGGTCTCCTCAGAGCCCTCACCATGCCGCCTGAGCCGGGGCACAGGGGCTGGTTCTGAGCCTCGTGGGGAGGGCCGCAAGGGGTCCGGTTTGGCAGCGCTGGTGGTGTCGGTGGGAGGAATGGAAGACAGCTTGCCCTGCCTGGCCGCAGCCTGCGACCCCTCGGCGCTCATCCACTTCTGCATGGGTAAAGTACCGCCGCTGCCCCACGCAGGGAAGGGCCCAGGCACCCCCACGCACCTCAGCCAGCCATGCAATGCGCCTGCCAGGGCTCTCGAAAAACGAACACCCGCTCTTTTTGTTTGGCAGTTCCCTTCCTTGGAGGGGAAAAAGGGAAATTTGTAAATAGGGGGGTAGATATTTATGTGTGCAATTAAGTTGACTCTGTGCCCTCATTAGCATCCGGGAAGGTGTGCTCTCTCAGATTGAGGGGACTCGCTGCCGTGCAGTGTCCTAACCTGGAGAAAATTAAAAAAAAATGGAAGTAAATGAAACTTTGATGTCTGTGGATGGCAGAGAAAATGACAGGAAGATGATGACCAAGTTAACACTTGCTGGGCAGAGGGCTCCTGGCGTGGTGGCTCCCCTGGCGTGGGTGCTCGGGCAGCGGGGTTTTTTCGGCCGTCCCAGCGCTGTCCTTGCACTGTGGTGGCAGGAGCATGTTGTGTGAGCCACCCTTTGCAGCCCGCGGGAAGGAGCTGCTTCTGTGTGTCCAGTCTTTCATTTCCAAATCTCCGTTTTATGCTTTACAAAGGAAAACTAAGATGAAGCCTGGCCAGGCAGCGCGGGCTGCCCGTGGGCCTCTCAGGCAGGCGGCAGCACAGGCTCACTTGACGCGGGGAGCTCATCGCTGCGTCTGCGGCGGGTGGCTTCAGCTTGTGTGTGTGTAAAACATGTATTCACCCTTCAGAACTATGTTTTTTTTTCCCACTTTATTTTTGCTAGTGTTGTAGTAAAAATGAAATATTTCAACACTTATTTTCTTTAACAGCTGCTATCAAACCAGCCTCTCTCGAGTGTGAATCATGTAATTAATTGCAGCATTCTAGCTGTATCAACCAAAAGTACATGAGTCTTAAAAAGGCTAACCAAACAAATAACCTTAATTCCCACCAAATCGGATCAGAGATAAAATGTAATGCTCTTGTATACGGTGGGGAAGTGTGCTATTGCGAATGAAACAGATGTCACTGAGCAGCTCTTCCTTGTTTGCTGATTTCATGCTGTGCAGTTTTGATACAAATGCAGCATCTTGCATAGGAAAACTTACACTCCTGGCCCAAAACATGGCCAACAGGAAAGTTTGTTTAAAAAAAGAAAAGGCACGTATTTAATGCATAGATTTCTGTGTGTACTTAGTAGGAGATGGGGTGACCTTGCTGCAGCGTACTTTGTTAAAGCGAGCAATGCACTGTACTTTATCTGCTTCAGAATTCAGAGCATTCAGTTTAGAATTTAAGATGTTGCAACCCTCAGGAAAGAGGGAGTTTGAATTGGAAATTTTAAAATTACAAGTGTTTCATGCAGTCTTTTGCAGCTTGCAAGGATTTTTACAGTAGAAAAGAAAGGCTAATGTTTAACTGTTTATCATCTGAACAAAATTTAAAAGAACAGCATTTGTTTTTATGGCTATAACTTGCAACTTTGTTCACTGATGAGTAGAGGTTTATGTTAAGACATTTCCCTTGACTTTAATGGCTTTTAGCAGAGTTTCTGTGATTGTGTATAAAAAATATAGCAGTGTCTCAGACTTGAGCTTGGAGCATATCTTAAATTTCGGAAGTGAGTGTCACATGATGGACTTACCTTTGAGATTTGTCTAGAAATCCAGTAGAATAAGGTGAAAGAAATACATTCTTTTCTCAATGCATATGTTCCACTTTAATTTTTTTATTTATCTTAGAAAATAATTTTGACTCAATTCCTGATACACAACTGGGGATTTTGCTGAATAAGAGTTAAAGACTGCATTTGGAGTTAAAGGAAAATGTGGCTTTGGATACTCTTAGCAGTGTAATATATTCTGCTGGTTTAAAACGCGATTCCTACTTACATCACTAAACCTAGTGTACCTTTATATAAAGTTTTCTGAGGAATGTGTGTTGGCTGGCAAGTAAACTTAAAGCGATAAGAAACTGGTATGATGGAGAATCAACAAGTGCTTTGTTGGTATGAAATTTCTAACCTCATACTCAAGACCTCCTTGCCTTGAGGGCTTTTAGAAACTTTGCAGTGGTAACAAGTAGGAAAAAGACTGAGATTAAGCTGTAGAAAGAATTTTTTTTTTTTTTTTTTTTAGGGCCATACACACCCATTCTTGCTTTATTTGAAGGAGATTGAGGCTTTGTACTAATAGCAGGGTATTTCAGGTAAGATTTTGGGGGACAATTTGATATATATATTTATTTTTTAGTAAGTATCCTGTAGTGATATGCTTTTCTGTGAGAACTTCTCTACCTTACCTTTGTGATTTGTTATGTGCTCAGGTATCATTGTACATATCTCCAATTGTTCATTTCTTGACAAAGCTAAATATAAGTTCCTAAATCAGCAGTAAAGAACTAGCGCTCCCTTTGAACATGTGGGTTATCAGTGCTGATGGGCAGCTTAATCAAATTTTTAAAAAAGCTTGTTTGGTGTCAGTAGGAATGACTTCTTTTGCCTATTTGTATCTAATTAGCCTTTTATAACTAAAGCTAAGGCCAAGAGCTTATGTCATAACATGTCCCTTCAGAAAGACCTTAGCTATCAAATTAGATCTGGGCTAGAATTTAGCTTAGGTGATACAGATCAGGATAGAAATTTTCAGTTTGACCAATGAAGATATTTACCTGCAAGCAAAACTTTAGTTTTGCTGGCTTCTTGATTAAATATCTGCCTCCAATGAGACTTGGCGGTGTAAACAGTATTTATGAACGGGGAAGAAAAAACCCACCCCACCAGTGTCCCCAACTTTGTAAAGTTTATTGCTTTCAGAGTCTTAAATTGATTTTGGATACATTTATCTTTAATGTTAAGACTAGTAGAGAGTTTGCTTAGGTGTTGTTTCCCGGTGGGGATCTGCCAGTTGCTGTAGGCATGGATGGTAAAGCCGGCAGTGTTGTGGTGGTGGCTCGGCAGGGTTTGTGCAGGGGTGAGGCTGAGTCCCACTTGGGTTTAGTGCTGCTCACCCAGGGCTGTCCCCGTGCCTCAGAGGGCACCTCTGCCAGCAAGGACTTTGCCCTCCACCTTGCTGGCAGGGGGTGGCGGTGGTTGGTGCAGAGTGCTGCTCCTGCTGCCTTCCCTGCCCAGGCACTTGTGGAGAAGTAATACTTACTTTGAATGAGTATATAACATGAGGAACTTTGCTTTAAGTGTTTAGATGTTACAAGTGCTTTTTTCTTTCTAGTCCCTGTTATGTAGGAAAAAATAGACAAATTTGACGTAGAAGTCCTACTTTGAGCTTGATATTTTACCTAAAATGGTTAGGTACTGGACAGGGACCAGTTAAATAAACCAAGTATCAGCCTATTTCAGGGGATTACATCTCCCTAAGTAGTGTTTTTCTTATAGTCTTGGAGTGCCACAGCTACAACCTTTGTGTTGATACAGTGAAGCCTTTTTAAATGAGGCAACTTTTGCTGTAATTGCATTGAAAACTTTTGGGCTAGCCTTACTCTAGGTGCTGCCAAAGATAATGACGATAAATGTAAAACTCCATATCACTATCTTAATACTTTTAAAAAACTAAAATAGAAAAAACAGTCTGAAAAAGTCTGTATCCTCTTAGTTGATTCACTTAAAATGTTACAATATTGTTTGATTAAAAATTTAACTTACTGTAGGTTTCAATGTATTTGACACACGATTTGACTATGTGAGAGCCAGTGCTGTCATAGCTAGTTTTAAAGCTACTTTAACATTTTCTCAGAACAAATAATTGAAGTAATCAATACACATTATCATTTCCATTTCCCAGAAGTATCAGACTCGGAGCAAGCGCTCCTCCCTTCAGTTGACATACTTCTATGAAGGAGGGGAGAATTCCCTCCAGCCTGCCTTATAAACCTACACACTGGCTTCCCTAATATGAGAATTCCAGCTGGCAGAACTGGAGGGAAGGCTTTTGACATACCGTGAGTGCTGCTGCGGGTCCGAATCCAGCGTTCGGTGGGAGCCCTTTGTGCTGTGGAGTGAGGATCAGGCTTGCTGAATGGCCCAAGACTCATTTAAGTGTTTTTGCTCCAGGAAGTTATATTAGTGAGGAAGTTCAAAGGATTAAAAGCTATGTAAGAATAGCATTGTCCACAGTCCTGGGCTAGAAATGTGTTAATAGTTTCTGTGAACTTGCTTTCCTGTTTTCCAGAAAGGGCCCATGTAGCTCACTTTAAAAACTGCAGTGAGTTTCCTGGGTGAAGGAGGCAGGGTGGTTTATTTTCTAGAAACAATGGAATGCAACCCAGCTATTCCACAAGAGCTGTGGCTCCTTCTCCCCGAGGTTACAGTAGTCTAAATGCTTTAGGCTGTATTTTGGGAAAATTTCCTGTTTCCTGTTGATAGCCCAACAAGAAGGGTGAACCGGTCCCTCCCAGGAGGAAGAGTAGTCACCAAGAAATGAATGCAAAGGGTTGTATTTTTGTAGACATGGCCATTCATGCTTGTAATTGAAGGGCTTAAAAGCCTGGAAATGGGGCTTTCTGAATGTAGGGATGGATGGTATATTACTCTCATTTTGTATACTTCTTTGCTTATTATACTGTACTTTATAGAAGGAAATGATGACAGCCACCACTCTTTACTGGCATAATTTTCCACATCAGATTGACGTCTTCAGCTAGGAACCTTGTCTTATGTCTAGAGGTGAAATCCCATCTCACTATAGTTGTTGAAAATACCATTGCTGCCTCTTACACAGCTGTAAGTCTACTAGAATTTGCAGGATAATGTTTATTTGGTTTCAAATTCTGCTTCCTTATCAGGTTAATGTAGTTTTACTTACTGCCTTCTACTAATTTGGTTAAATGAAGCTTTTATTGAGTGGTTATACTGAGTAATTATAAGCACAGTTGGACTAAGCAGTATTTACTTGCTTTGTGAGTTAACTGAGCCTGTGCTTAATAAAGTGAGCTGTGAGCTAGGTGGGCTGGCTGTTTCCAGGCTTCATTTTACATTGAATTTATTGTCAAAGTGCCATTTCCTCTTCTGATACTACTCCCTTCCCAGGTAACGTAGAGAAGGGATGTGCCTGGTCTGGCTGGCCTGGCTGCGCACAGGACGGGTTGGTGTGGTGGCATCCCGTAAAGCCACGGAGATCCCTCTGTCAGGTCAAATGTCGTGTTTGATTCTGCACACTGCTGACTGTAGATATGCTGTAAATGTTTGCATGTAAACAGCTCATTAAAAATCTTTTGATGTGTGTCTCAACTGAGAAGCAGCAGTATATCTGGTACATTGTTCGGTAAATATCTGCATTATTACACTATCACATGCATCTAATTATCTGCAGTATTGCATTATAGCAGCAGTGCTACATAGCATAAAATTACAAATATTGTAAACGTCCATAGGGATTTTAATCTCATGCTGTTTAAAAGATTAATCCTACCCTGACTCAACGGAAAAGTCTTATTTCTTTAACTTGATAGTTAACTTTAAAAAATGTGGTTACATTTTTTGATAGTGTTTCTTCTGCTTTGCCTGTTTGAGTCTCTTTCTCACTTCTAACAGTTCTAGGAACATGTATTAGTCATCAAAAGGGGGTTGAGAAGATAATGGTTTGTGTAGGTTAACGGCTAGTGTTCTCTTAGCAGTCACAGAAAGTAATGGCAAGGTGAAGTAACTGCAAGCCACTCTCAAAGTTGCAGAAGTATCAAAATTGGTGAAATATCAAAGGTACAATTGACGCAGCAAGCTTGTCATTAAAGGTCAAGATAAAAAGGTTCAGACTGCACGCACTTTCGCAGCACGGGCTCTTTGCTCTCAAATTTTGAGTAATGCCCAGATTAATAAACCTAAGAAAGTATCTTTATGAACCCTACATCACACCTCTGCTTTACACAGATAAGTAGATTAATCAGGAAAGCAGCAGCATTGGAAACCTCCTTTTTGCAGCATGCAAAACTGAAGTGTTGCTTCAGCCTGCTCCTTCTGCGGTGAGACAGAGTGGCTCTGAGGCAGAACTTGCAAAGAAGCGCAGAAAAACTGCTGGGCGTGCAGAACCTGCCCAGTGAGTGGGGAAGGAGAAGGAATGATCAGGTGTGACAGTCATTAGTCACAGTTGTTTATTGTATGATGAGAAGATGCTCTGATGTATCAGAAAACCAGACAGAATTTAGGTACCACGTCTTCTGTCTTTGCTCTTCTCTCCCAGCACCTTTTATGTTCTTTGTATGCTCTAAAAATACATCAGTTTTGGGGTTTTGCCCTCATTTGCCTGTGATGCTCTTCAGAAGCATGAGAATACCCACAGTCAGATTTCTGATCCCTATGAAGTGCATCAAAGGGAGCGTTCTCTTCCACAAGAAGCTGATTGAGTTGGTCCTTCAGGTTTTTTCATGCTGCTGCCACCCTTGCTTTTACCCATTTGCTCAGTGGCTTAAGCAGCACGATGGCTTAAGCAATAAGTATTTTTAGGGGTTGTTTGGGGCGGGGGTTAGATTATAAAGGGGCAAAAATTGGATCTGGAAGTAGCTTTTGATTCCTGAGTGTTTTTTACTGATCACGTGGAGTTTCTATATCGGGGTTACAATACGTGTCTGGTTGTGAAGTGGCCATGGGGGCTGTTGGGCAGGAGCTGGCGGGAGCACAGCTGTGCTCCTGGCCCTGTCCCCCTTGCAGCAGAGCAGTGATGCTGCTGGGCCAGGGTTGCTTGTCCTCGTGGCTTGTGGGTTGATGCTGGGAGGTGTTCTCCAGCTCTCGGAGGTGTACAGGCCGTGTTTCATGCAGCCCTCTTGTACGAGTTTGCTGTGTGGGTTGCAGTTGCAGAGGATGGTCACACCTAGTTACTGTGGGCTCACACATGAGTTGCAGAGGGCTAAGTGAAGGCAGAAACTTATAGCATGTTGACGCAATGGGTTAGTAAACATGGATTAGTAGGTTAAACAGCCTGACATTTACTCTTGGGTGAGAGCGTCCTCCTGAGTAGTTACTATATGGAATCTGTGATGCTGTTAACTCCCTCTTGGGCTCACTCCCTGGTGGTTTGTGGCTGTATATAGCCCAAAGAACACGCTCATAGTAGCTCAGTTTTAATTCTTGACTGCTAACGCTAAAAATAAAATAAATTTTGTAAAATAAGATTATTGGAAAGGTGAGAAGATGCTGAAAATGTATAAAGCAATTTTGTTCTTAATGCTGTCTTCTGTTGTGGCAGGGGAGGATCCTTTTAATGCCTGAAGGATCCTGTTATTTTGACTGGCAGTATTATGCAGAAATCACATGCTCCTGGATGGTTGCTTTATACATATAAATAGCTGAATTAGTATAACTAATGCTTAATAAGTGCACGTGGAATTAATCAATCTTAAAACATAAACATTAAAGGAATAAACTGGATAAACCTGTTTAAGATGATAGCTGCTTTCCGAATAGCTGTTATTTTTTTACTTTCGATTGTCTCCCTCCAGATATTGAAGTTATGGAAATCTCCAGGATTTTAAAAAAGGAAGAGAACTGAATGGCAAACAATGGAGACCTACAGTATATAACTTTTTTCCAGTATATTTTTAATTTTATTAGTTTGAAGTGTATTAGTATTAAACTATAGACTTCCTTTCTGTAGGTTGCAAGCAGGGTTTAGCTAGTATTGCTGTTTCTGATGTGTTTTAGGAAGCCAGCAGTGACACCCAGCATACTGAAGAGAAGAGCTTTGAGGTAGGTCTGTGAGGGTGCAATGGCCGATGTGGTGGTGGCAGGTTGAGCAGCAACGGAGAGGGTGTCCGCTGGCATCAGTGCTAGTGGGGGTCTGCAGCAAAAAATTCCTGCTTTTTTTAACTTGTGTGCTTTAGCACACAAAGATTCCCATTTCTGAGGAGACTTCAGTTAGTGTTGGTTCTTGATTAATTAATGCCTTAATTTTGGGGCAGAGGAAGAAAATGGGAGAAATGCAACTTATTCCTAGTTCATGATACTGCTGTTAGTTATTCACAAACAGATCTAATTCTTGTTTCCCTACCAAGTATTTGTAGTACATGATCATTTCTGATACCAGACACCTCTCTCTTGCTGTTTGTAGGGATGTTTTCTTTACCTAAAAACTGTTACTTTGTAGCAGATAGTGGGAAAAGAAACCTGAAGAATTTTTCCACTTCAGAGTCTCCATCCATGGAAAGAACAGATTATAACTAATCTGTTTGTTTATGATACAAAATATTTAAGCAAATTTGATAGAATTATGGTCTCTCTTATGTTTACAAAATTGGGCAAGTATTCCATATACGGAATATATGTGTTTTCTTGAAGGATCATTTGAGAAGGAAGGAAAAGGTATCCCTGTGGAAAGGTGATGTTTTTCCCATGCAGGCAAATTCCATGCATGCATTCATTATGGTGTCATATGATTTATCAGTAGTGATTATGGCATTTCAATTTTGTTCATTTTCAAGTCAGTTCTACATAAAATATGTTTGAGGTGAAATTTTAGCAGGTCGTAGCCTCCCTGTGTCTTCCAAAATGTTCTGATCAGTGATTGATTTTTCTGTGAGAAGTTGTAGCAACACATAACACTGTTTCCATGTATGTTTGTTTGTTTGCTTGCAGGTGAATCCATTCTGAAACTTGCTCTGTGGCTTAGTTTAAATAAATATGAGACCTAATTCCTCCCTTTCCAGGGAAGTTGGTTCCATTTTAGGCATAATAGTTCTAGGATTAGCAACTGAAATTATCATTGAAGCTGGCTTCATTTTTGTGTATTCATTTCTGTGGGGGCAGCCTAACTATAGCTTTTTAAAAGATATGTATAGTCGCAGATACAGAAGCCTGTCATGCTGCTCAAGAGTTCTTCCTCTTCATGAATTAAATTATATACATTTCACAGTTACCTCATTTGTTTGTAGAGTATTTGTGGAAACTTATTGTTGGTAGTGTCCTGACTAAGGAAAACCTGGCAACACTTGATGGCAGATGTGCAGTCTGGATTGTTTAAAGGAGCATTTTTCTTTGTAAAATAATGAACGTTAACCTTAGGTATTTCTACAGCTGTTCAGATGCAGCATGTTGCAGAATGGCAGGATCAATGACCAGGCAGTCAGTCTCCTGTCAGACAGCAGCAGCCACAGCAGCAGGAAAGGTGTGAGCAAATGCTTTCCACCCACGCCTTGTTTATAGATGATAACTTCAAAGCTTCACTGGGGTGTTTTAATTGATAACATAATAAAACAAAAGGAGCTCAAGTAGTCAGGTTTTTAAATTGTGTTTATGCTCGGTTCCCCTTTTTGAGAGTGACTGTTGACTTACACTGCTATAGATACTTCTGCTTACTGTCTGGTCTGAAATGTTTTCCGTGGCATACAATGTGCAAATATCTCAATTTATTTCTCAGTGCTTGCTCCTCTGTAGTAACTGAAATGGTGATTGTGACTAATGTGCACTGAGTAGCTGCAGATACTGCCTTACAGGTTGGCTCTATGGGAGTTGTGCAGCTTGTGCTTTGTTCTTGAAACTAGGCAGGTAGCTTACCATGTTTGTACTATGTTTACTCTGTACAGGGAAGTGTAGTTATTTTCTATGTAAAAAAAAACACCCAAAAACAAAAAAAGACAAACCCAGTGTTGATTTATTTCCACCTGGAGTCAGCTGGAGAGGTGTTCCTCTAGTGCCAAAACTGCAAAGAGTTGAAAAAGTTGGGGACGCATCTTGGTGGAGGTAAACAAAAGTGGGATTTTGACCGCTGCTATTGGAAATGTTGTGTTGGATCTAGCCTATGATTAGAGAGATTTGGTCTCTTGCTCCCAAGAAACAATGGACTTTTAAAAATATCAGAAGCAAACCTTATGCCTGTTCTTGCCTACAGGAGAGGTTTTACGACTGTGAGATGGTATCCCCTGCTACAACAGAGGGTGTAACATTTTCAACGGGATAAGGGATGCCATCTGCAGGAGATGCTGCCCTCTGGGATGGGATGTGACAGGGACACAAGCACAACTGGTTGCTCTGGCCCTGCTGTGGCAGCGCCTTGGCTGTGGTGAGTGGTCACAGGAGAAAACTTAACACTGGAGCTAATACTCCCTCTAGAAGGCTTGTCTCTTACTAAAGCTTAATTTTTGCAAGGGAAGGAGCATATTGTTATCCGTAGCTTTTGGATAAGAAAATGTGAAGAGGGACAGTAACTTTTCAAGGTTCCTTTAGCTTGTTGGAGAGAAAGCTGGCATTTTACTGAATGAGCTCTGGTATTGAGAGGTAATAAAGCAGTGGCCGCACAGGGCTGTGAATAAGCGGAAGGAATTCCTTTACCTGAAAAACCAGAAAACTAAGCTAAGGCAGTGAGTTGCTAAGTCTCTTTCCAAACAGATTTTACCTTGATCTGAAATAAATCACCATGTCCTGTGACTTGGAGAGATAAGATCCATCAAATACCCCACTGTGTACACTGGACCTGGTGCCTCTCCCCTCCTCAGGTGTAAACGCGTTTCTGCTGAGCACAAAATGTGCCAGATCCTTCTCTTCCTAGCAGAGCTGAAAGGGAAGGCTTCCCCTATGGGGTAGATGAGTGCCCAGGGTGATGCGAGCACCATGAAACCAAATTTCAGTGGGTCAGTGGCCTTATGGCACAGGCCTCTGTCCCATGGGAGGTGCATGACATCCTGCCCTGTTCTCTAGGCACCCATGAGAGGCTTGCTGTGAATTTGGGGCAGTGCTGATGTACAGGGGATCTGCACTTTAAGGCTGAATTTTGAGCCTGAAATGATGCTGCAAAGGACGGGCTTGGGCAGTTTTCCCTTAAGCATGGAGGAAGATGAAGATGAGCGAGAACAGCATTTGCTGTGCTCTGTGTTTAATATCGATATCAAGAAGGAGACTGAGGGGTGACCTAATTAATGTTTATAAATACGTGAAGGGTGAGTGTCAGGAGGATGGAGCCAGGCTCTTCTCTGTGACATCTAGTGATAGGACAAGGGGCAATGGGTTCAAGCTGGAACATAGGAGGTTCCGCTTGAGTATGAGGAAAAACTTCTTTACAGTGAGGGTGACAGAGCACTGGAACAGGCTGCCCAGAGAGGTTGTGGAGTCTCCTTCTCTGGAGACATTCAAAGCCCGCCTGGATGCGTTCTTGTGTGATCTGATCTAGGTGTCCTGCTCCGGCAGGGGGATTGGACTAGATGATCTTTCGAGGTCCCTTCCAATCTCTAACATTCTGTGATTCTGTGATTCTGTGAAGTGAATCTCTTTAATGTAGTATTACGCTAATACTGTTATTTTTATATGTCCGTCGTTGCAATAGGAGACTATTCTTGCTGCATAAAGGTAATACTAAATTCACAAGATAACATCCTATTGCCTGTGAAACACAAGCAGCTGCTGACCACTGCGCAAGCTGTACAACCCAGATTCATAAGTGGACAGTATGGACAAAAACATATTTCTTTGGGAAAGGAAATGAATAAAATAGGCCAGGACTCTTTTTCCTGACTTGGAGTTTTGCGTAGTGGCATTTATGACAGAGTGGCTTAGAATAGCAAAGAATGAGATCAAAGAAACTCAGTTTGTACAGTGGTGTTTTTGATGTTACAAATTAGACAGTTATTTATGAATCCTGGGGGTAGGAAAACAGAGCAGCATAATGAAGCAGCCAGTACAACAGTTTTCAGAAATGTTCCAACAGTTTTATTTATAGAGATAATGCTGAACTTGATTGCTAGATAACAGAAGCTGACGATTATTCATTTGTGTTTCAGGATTTGAGATTAGTAAAATTTTGCAAATAAACATTGCACGGTACAAAATAAATTGTATCCATAAAAGAAGAGGGTATGTTGCTTTGCCTGATGTTATCTCACTTAATGATTTCAGTGCTTTTCTGTTTTGCTGCTGAAATTATACCCTAGAATTGATGAGAATATAGGAAGTTTAAAGAGTAGAAACAGCTTTTCTCCAGGGCAAAATTGTACTTGTTAAAAGCACACCACAAACAAAAACTCAGATAAGTTTGTTGCCTGAATAAGCAGTAAATATTTAAGATGTTGGAAGGTTTCTCTAAGTTTCAGAGTAGTAGTGTGTTGGTAGTACTGAATTCCATATGTTTTGCAGCAGAGGAGATGCACTGCAGTGATGGGGGATG
>NW_010125677.1:17919-37138 GCF_000699245.1 Pterocles gutturalis | reverse complement strand
GACTGTCCCTACATCTAAAGATTGAATGTTTTGCAAACTTCGACTTTCTTTGCACTTTACTGGAAAAAAATATATTGGAAATATATGTTGGAAATGCAGCTTGGAAAATCAGAGGAAACCTATATGAGTTGGGGCTTAAATTCGGAAAAAAAGATACCCTAATACATGGTCACTTCTCTGAGCAGGAATTAGCACCATCACTCCGACAAGAGCAGCTAAAAAATAAGTGGCCCTGGAGGGAAGGAGGGGTGCAGAGAGAGGTGGAGGATTTGAGATTTCTGATAGTGCTCTTTTGGTTTTTTGTTTTTTTCTTTTTTTTCTTTTTCTTTTTTCCCCCTTCTTCCCCACCCCTCTCTTCTTCCATTTACAAGCCTTCACACCAACTTCCTTGTCCACCAAATAACTGGAGAGTACCTGTCTCTGTAAATGAGTTTGCAAAATACACCAGGAAAAACAGTGTTTCAGATGATCCCTCATTTCTTGGTGAACTCTGTACAAAGTTTGCTGGACTTTGTGATGCTTTGGATAGCAATACTTTTGTCTGAGCCTGAATGTTGTTGTTATTCATTGTGTTGAGCAGATCAGTGACAATTAATACTGCTGTCTTTTGTAGATTTATGCAGTAATGGAATATAGTTAAAGAAAAGTGTTATGAGTGGGAAGTCAAAGACTGAACATGAAAGTCAGAATTGGAGTAGTCCTTCAAGCCTATATTTAATCTTCTGGATCATATAGGAATTAAGATGCAGCCTTTAATTACTTGATCATAGTCTCCCCCAAGTCAGAACTCGGAAAAGGTGATTTTGCCTAAAAAGCAGTTGCTCAGTATTTTGAGTTACCTTCATTTTCTTTGTGTATCTCTCTATGTTATTTTTATGGCAAGGCTTTTAGTCTTGCTTTTCAAAGAAAGGAATGAATTTGAACCCTGGCTTTGCTGCAGCACTCAGGGTAGTGCCTCAGTAGCCCACAAGTGTTAATTAACCTTTATGTGGTGTGAGATGGTGCCTACATTTAACAGATGAAAAGGGAAGTTAAAAAGAGATTGAGGTCAAAAGCAGTTTCCTGATTAGTAATTGCCCAATTTGAAGACTTGATTGTCGAAATGCTTAGGTAGG
Source organism: Pterocles gutturalis (assembly GCF_000699245.1). Taxonomy (NCBI): domain Eukaryota; kingdom Metazoa; phylum Chordata; class Aves; order Pterocliformes; family Pteroclidae; genus Pterocles; species Pterocles gutturalis. Next base: position 36,023 of record NW_010125677.1, on the reverse strand, counting down.
ACAGCCCTGTATAAGTCAAAAGCCTGGTTGCTACTGGTGCAAGGTACCTCTGAGGGCTCATCCTCATTGATATTTGATGCTTCAGGATAGGCGGAACATCCACGTTCTTCTTCCATGCCACCTTGGGAGTGTGGGAGAGATGCTTTCCTGCTCTCAGTGTCCTGCTCTGGCGGCCCTGGAACTCCAGGCAGGGTCTGGCTTGGCCTTCATCCTGCAAAGCTGGAGCCTGTCTAGTGTCTCCATGGGGCAGCTGGGGTGCAATCCGGTCGTGGTGCAGGGAGGAGAGGGTAGCAGAGCCCTTGTTGAAGAGGAAGACCTCGGAGGTCTGGTCCGTCTTCAGCATGTGAAAAGTTGTTTTCTTGGAAAATTCAAGCTAGATCAGTTTGGGCGTGGGGGAGATAGGGGAAAGGAACTCCAGGTGTTGAAATTTTTACCCTACATAGTTTCATACTTGGCAGAGTTATTGATTTGTAACTTGTAAATTAGCAGATTATCACGGAAATGTTCTAACACTTCTAACAAAACATGAAATATTTTCAGCAAAGGAATACTAATGTATGTGTGCTGAAGTGTTATTTTTAAGGCATGTGTAACTTGCAGTAGAGCAGTTTGTTGCAGCTGTTTCTCTGGTTGCTATGTGAAATTCCAGGCCTATGTGTTAGTAAAGATGCTCTCTGCCCCCTCTTACTGTGACATGAAAATAGGGTGGCATCAGATGTTAAAAAGAGTTTGGAGTGACTGGGATTGCTGCTGCGTGAGTGATGTGGGGGATCTCAAGTAGGTGCCTGTGGCCACCATGAATTCTGTCTACGGAGTGTAGAGGTCTCTCCTCTGTTTAGCAGGAACATGATTTTGTAAGGTAAGGGCGTGTCCTACTGGTTGAAGGCCAAGCGTTGGAGCGTCCTGAGGTTCAGAACAGATCAGGAGCATCAAGAGATAAGTAATGCTAGGGGATTAAAAATACTTAAAAACCACAAGGTTTTTTAAGTAGTGGATGGTGAAAATGGTCTTACTGTTGAGATGCATCTTAATGGAGGTGGAGTTGATAGGAAGTATGCAGTTGGGGAAGGATACATGAGGACACCGGCATAATTACCTGCCTCTTCAAGTGATTATGTGGATACCAATGTCAGATATGAGAAATGTGTGTGAGTGTTGGCTTTGTTGTTTTCTCAGTCTACTTATCACATCCAGTATCAGCAATTATAAAGTCTGATCTGTTTCTTCTTAAAACTTGTGTGCTCAGTAAATAATAGTTACTGAAAACTTCGGCAAGAAAAATGCTCATGTTGGTCAAACACAGCGAGGGTGGAGTAGTGCCCTGTGAATCTCATCTAGAAATAGATGTATTTCTAGATTATCTGTATTAGAAATAACATGTTTACAGCAGCAGGCGCATAGGCTTATTATAAAAATATTTTTGTCATAACTGCTGTAACTTGTGGTTGTTACAAAGTTATTTTTTCAGGATGTTTTTATATTGTCTTTTCATCTATCTCCTTCCCTTGCTTTTTCATGTCAGGAAAAAAAAACAACCAACAACAAACAAAACAAAGCTGATGTGCACCAATCTGTTTATCATATACAAATAGAGCTACTAATTATTAGGGATGGAGTAGTAGATCATCTTACATGTCAGACCATCCCTTTAAAATGAGATTGCCTGAAAACATTGTTGATGTTCTTTATAATGTAATGGTGCAGTAGTAGGCTCACAGACATGAACTAACTTGCTTCAGAGAAATCATAAAGCAGTTCACAAATAGCAAAGATCAGTAGCAAGTATTTCATTGCAGAATATTCATGTGCTACAGTAAAATCGTCTCCTGGATCATCTACAAAGCACTGCAGTTGTATAATGAATGTATGTTGTGCTTAATTTTAAGTCCTAAAGAAGCTTTGTCCAATGCAGTTGTATGTTTTTGTTCTGACTTTAAAATTTAATGCAGTGCTATAATGATTTACATTTATAGTTTATGGCCTTTTTTTTAATCGAGTTTTGGGGTGTGTGATTATCTATACATTTACATCTATTCCAGATGGGCCAGTTTACAGTTATTTAAGTCATGCATAAATTCTTAACAGCATAAACTATGTTCCTTTCAGAGTTTTGACTGAGTTTTTAGACACAGTCTAGATTTTCAGACATGAGTGAGGGTTGGTTGGTTTTTTTTGTGTGTGTGGGGGGGTGGGGGATCCCTGGGGGATGCAGATGAATGGATTGTTTGTTGCTTAGGGTTTTTTTTTAATGGCTAAGTTTTGTATCCATCACTTAACATGCATGGTGATGCTGTATTCTAAAGTGAATAGTAATCGGTCTTTATACATGGTGTATGGTTAAAAATGCAGATGAGCCATTGGGCTGATCACTTAGGATGTTTAAGGCACTAGCCTACACATTCCACTCTCATTATATGATCTGATTCTGCTGTAGGATCTGTGCAAATAAACTTACTGCTTGCAGTGGTCTTGTGTTCAAGATGGTTTGTGAAAGGCTAGTGGAAAGTAAACAGTCTTTCTGGTTTTTTTTATTAACTCGCTCATAGGGAACTAAAATAAGATTGAATTATGGAATGTTAAACAATCTCACGAGCTGTTCAAGGAAGAGTTTTGTCAACATGATGGTCCTTGTGCAGCATCAGCCCTCCACAAATGAGTAATGTGTGACGACGTGTTCCCTTCCTGAAAACTTAAAGAAATGTCTGTGGAAGAGGAAAAATGCTGGTGTTGGAAGTGCTAATATGCTGCATGTGAGAGCCATGGGTTGGGGACCACTGTCTGCAGTCAATAACTTATCTGTACCCATCCCAAGACATCTGCATTATTGTTCCACAAGAAAGTAAAGAAAGAGCTTATACTTTTGTCTCAGGTCATAAGTACAAGATCAAGCAGTGCATTGTTTTTAATTCTGAATGGAAAAATTGGGAGATTGAGAATGAAAAAGCAGCAAAGGAAGTCAAAGGCACATGCTGAGAGTGTTAAACGCCAGAGTCTTGCATTTGCAGGAAAGCAGAATGTCCTGCTCCACTTCCGTGCCACCAGGTCTGGCTTCTAGTGGCATGTTAGAACTTAATTAGGTGTTGTTTAGGGGGGGAAACTCTTTTATTCATCCACATTCATGTTGTGTATTTTAATTCTCATTTTCATGTTCCTTCCATGACTCTCGCATCCTTTACAAAACTGAGATAATTTGTGTGTGTGCTGGTATGCTGGCATTCTGGCATTTGGAGGAGGTGAAGGAGATACTGTGGACAAAAGTGTGGAGTCTAATTCTACTCTTTTTTTTTTGTTTTAGAGATTTATGTATTAGGGATATGGAACAGAATTCCTGATCTATATGCTGTTTATAAGCTAGACTTAAGCAAGCTGCAGAAGACTGCAGAGAATTTTCTTTCACTTAACACAGTAGGAAAAACAAATTTGTCAGTTATCTCTTTGGAAATATAAGCCTCATCCAGAGTCAAATTATTCACTGCTCTTCAAAATAAGAATTGCAAGCTGTGCAAATACATACCTTCCTGCACACATGGACACATCAGAGTCCTAGTGAGAAAAGGGTCACTTTTGGGCCAGTTACCTCTTGAAATTGTGAGCCAGATCTTTATACCAGTCCAAGTAATTTCTGTTGCTTTTCTGTAATAAAGACTTGTACCATTCTGGGGAAAACATAGAAAACTGTGTGGGTGCCTTGGCAGACAGGTTTAAAAATATCTGTGGTTTGTGTGGCTTTATTGGATAAAATGCAGGATTTTCCACCCTGTGGTTTAAATTTCCATGTGCTGGAGTTTGTAGAATTTTTCTGAAATGTTGCTGATGTCTAAAATCAAGCCCTTACATTTAGTCAGGGCTGGCAGGAATTGACTCAGAGAAGTGATAATGGATGCTCTGGAATTGTTGAGGGGCCCCAGAATAGATGGTGCAGTAGTAAGATGTATTTTTTTTCAAATGCAGACAGTTCAAATTTCTCCTAGGCCATGAGTGATGAAGGGTGATACTTTTCAAATGCTGTTATCCTCACATGCCTGTTTGGTGACATGTGAGGAGAGGGGTGACATGTGGATTGGGAGGTTTGTTAAGTACCATCACTATGTGCTGGACACCCCTTTCAAAGTTCCTGGCCGAGGTCTAAGGGACAGTTTGAGCTGCTGCTTGCTTCAGTCTGCAGGGAGGGGTTTGTCACATGTGACTATGAGGAGTCCCACACAGCATAATGCATCTGTTTAATGCTGTTCATTGGCTTTGAAAAATGAACCCTAATTCTTACTAGTGAATTATGATAAAATAACAAGACATTTTAAACATACAGTACTGTAACTTTCAGGTCTAGCATGTTTTTGCTCTCATTTGAGTACCAATACTCTTATTTTAAATAACTTCTTAAGACTGAGGGACCTTTGTCCACATCTGTGTGGATGTTTCCTCACTGTTACGAGCGGGCACTTCAGATGGTGCTTTTTTAGCAATGGATCTTGTACCCAGTGGCTACCTTGAAGGCATAGGTCATGGACAGCTTGAGAAATGTGACCAACACATCAGAAAGGATGCTGTTTTGTTATAATAAAAATAATCAGGTGACTAAAAAGGTCTTTTTGAAATGAATTAAGTGAATTAATCAATCGTCAATTGTACTTACAAATTTCTTGCTGTATTCCCTAATCTGGTTTCTCTCTTTGAATAAATAAGTAAATAGATCTCCTTCTGGATTAGTAAATAAGAGTGGCTCATGGAAGGCCTGGATAAGATGTCTGAGACAGCACAAGGGAAAGGCCAGATGTTTAGGAGTGGGAGAAAAGGAAGGGAGGAGATGGACTTCGTAAGTGACTGACTTTGTACTTGCGTAAGAGCTCTTTCTCATCTGAAGGTGAAGGACATGCCCTTGAAGGAAGCTTTTTGTTTAAACTTCTTTTGAAGTAGTTCTGTAGGTTATAAGGATGTATTTTTAATGGAAGAAGAAATCTGTAAGAGATGTTTAAAATTTATATGGAAAAAAATAGTTTTACACTGTGCAGATTTGTCAAAATGATCTCAAGGATTGCAGTTGTGTTTACTTTCACGTCATCTTCTTTTAAGCTAATCCCTAGTTGACTTACTTTTCAAGATGCTGCCAAGAAGGGCATGTTGGAGTTCAGTTGAATATTTGCTGTCATGGGTGAGGTATTTGGGTTGGGAATAGTTCATTTTAATTCTCTAATAGTTGCCAGCGTAATATACGATTGTCATCACTTGAAACAGATGCTGCTTCTGTAGAGTGATAAAGAATAATAAAATGTTTTCCCAGTGTGCTACTGTGTTCTTTGATCAAATAAATTATTCTTGATTTCCTAGTGGTCATCTTGCTGTCCAGCTTCTTCTTTCAGTTACTGTGTCTCATGTGGCCTCTCAGCAATGCAAAGCAACTTCTTTTCTCCCCTTTCACACACATAGCCCCCTTGTTTTGCCTATTTTTGAATCAGCTAAATAGCCTAATCTTCTTGGTTTATGACTCATGCCCCATTTGCACAGCTACGACCTCTGACAAGCTTTTGGGATGAAGTTGGATTTGAGGGTCCTTCTGCCTCTCTGTGCCATGTCTAGGTGCTAAGCCTCCATATCACAGAGGAGGCAGATGGTGGCCAACTCTTTGACCATCTCATTTGTTGTGTTGAGGAGGTCAAAGCACTGCAGCTCACCCTGTTAAGGCGGAAAGATTTGCTCTCCTGTTCCCCTTTGTTTCTAGTTAGGGACATAACTCTGGCTTTGGGGGGTTGCAGGAGCCATCTAAAATGTCCTTATATTGGGATGCTGGGGTTCAACAGAAGCAGTCTAGTCAGTGTTAGTGGTTGGTGGGAAAAACAATGCCCATGTCAGGGAGTCAGCATTCTGGTAGAGCACTTACATCTGTGCGCATCGAAGAGACCAACCAACACTGGAGCCTTTCCTGGTTTGGTAATCACTATTATTTGGGCTCCACATAAGGAAGACAGTAAGGTCTGGCTTCTGAAATTATGATTTGCCATAGCTACTTAGCCATTTTACAAATGTTTTATAGGAATTTGCTATATATTTATACAGCCTGGGAATTTATCCATAACTTACCCATTATAAGACCTTTTAATAGTTCATTAATTGAATGCTTTTGCAGACCAAAAAGGAAAAAATTAAGCTTTCCTTTTTTTTTTTTTTTTTCTTCTTCTTTTTTTAGGGAAATGTCAAACTTCTCTCTTCTGTTTGGACTGCTACACAGTGTAAGATGAGTTATGACAATCATAATATTTTGAAAATAATTGTCATTGTTTTCTGCAGTGTTCGTTTTGACTGATCCACTGCATATATTTAAAGGCTAATATTGTAAGGATGGAAAAAGTATGAATTAAATGGTACTTCAGGTCCATCTGCTTCCCTAAAATAAAAGCTTTTCTTCATGAATTAATGTAAATTTACCTTAGTTCCTTGTTATATGCTGCATAGATAAGTGTGCTTGTAGGAACTTCTACTAGCTCCTTAAAACAGATGGGGTTTTATGTTTTGAAAATGGGGGTTTTAATAGAAGAATCTTACACAGCCGTTCCCAACCCTGGAGTAGCTGTCACTGATCTGGATTTGTAAAGCACTATTGAAAGAGCATCAGATATGCTGGTTGTTAAAATAACTTTTCTGCATATAGGAGTTACTGTTATGGTTGGTGATATTAAAGGCGTTTTGTTCGGAGTTATTCTCATCTGTTGTCTCTGGATCTCTATCTGATTACCTGTGTTGTTAATTCAGTGCCTTGTGATTGAGCAACATACTCTTTTATGGGTCTTTTTTACTGGTTGGTCAGTGATTTATTGGAGCAGCCAAATAAAAAAATGTATGTGTTATTTTGGCTTGGCAGAAATAATGCAAAGAACTGTCAAAGGCAAAGAGTATGCAGAAGCTGTAATTTCCTTTTTACCACTGAAGAATAGATTTGGCTGGAATTATGCCTTCAATGCTAATCTATTTCTGTGTGGCCAAACAGATTTTTGGAACATTTCTGTAGTGTATTTATTTTCTGTTCACTTCTGGCCAAATGTTATAATGTCATATATTTTTTTGGCACATGCAGGGTGATGATGTGAAAAAAGTTAGAGAAGGAATTGGAGTTAAGAACTTCAATCTAGACCATTTAAATTCAGATTGTCATTTGATGCAGTTAGGTCATGGCTAGCAATACGTGTATGTTCAACTGTGGATTTTTTTTTTAAGACTTTATATCTTCCTTTTAAATTAAGGATCATATTTAAAATTCTTCAACAGTTCCAAAAGAATATATTGTGAGATTTTACTAGTTTTATACCTTTTTAGATAATTCAGCTGGCTATTTAAATAAGTTTAATTTCAGTTTTCCTTCTACTGGTAAGCAGGTTTTTCTTTCTACACCGTTTTAACAGAAAGCACATTGCCTCTTTTTGATTATAATAAGGCTAGACTTCTTAAGCCTTCTGTCTTAGCTAATCATTAGTAACGTTTCTGTCTTGGAGCATTAACTTGATACATTTAACATAATATCCATTCCTCCTTTGCCTGAACACGTTTGTTTTGAATGTCTTCAGTACTTCAAAATGATGGGACAGACATACTCATGCTGTACGTGCGTCTTTCTGTGGCTTTTAGTTTAGAACAAAACAGTTAAATGCCTTTTTCTACTCTCTTTTCGTGCTCTACAGATGACAGCATCTCAGCTGCAAGCACGTCTGATGTCCAGGACCGTCTTTCAGCCCTAGAACTGAGAGTACAGCAACAAGAAGATGAAATCACTGTGCTAAAAGCAGCATTGGCTGATGTGCTGAGGCGTCTTGCTATCTCTGAAGACCATGTAGCTTCCGTGAGAAAATCAGCGCCAAGTAAAGGTAAGTCCATATTTGGTGGATTCTTTCTAGAGTCAGAATGTTATCCTTTAGAATGTTCTTCATTGATCACTTCTTTTTTCCCTTTTCTATCTCATTTGGAAAGGCAGCTATGTTTTGAGCTGGAGGGGTTAGTTTTTTAAGAGTGGCTTTATAGTATATGGTTAATAGATATCTGAAATATGCTTTTTAATTTTGCTGTTAGCAAACATTTTTATGTACTTAACATCCCTGAAAGTTTACCTTACTTCTTGTTAAATCGTTCCTGTTTTAATTTAAATGGTTAAATGCTTTACGGCTGTGGTGTTTAACCTGCCACTGGAGGTTCTGGGGCTTATGGGCAGTTCTGAGTCTCAGCTTTGACTTCACTTAGAAGTTGTTCAACTGAAGGGGCATATTAGAGGCTACATTTCCATCACTCCTAAATTAAAAACAAAATAAAAAACCCAAAACATATTGCTACCAAATAAAGAAGCTTTCTAAATATAGTTAAGTTTTGTTCACCTACAAAGATAACTCACCACTAGTAGGTTTCTTGTGAGAAGTGGCCATGTAGCTACTCAGCAATATCTCTTTTTGCTAGTGGCTAGTAACTTTTACTTGGCAACTTTGAAATACATGGGATTGTTTAAAAGCAAAGAAACTAGATGCTGTTTGTGCTAGTTTTTACCTACCTTTTTCCTGTGGACATTTCCTTTTCTATTCTGGCAAACTATTTGAGTTGATTTATCAGCTTACTCCAACATAAAATTGTGTGTTAGGAGAGAATTATGGCTGTGTATGTTTGTGGTATGTATTTGGCCTTTGATTAAATAAAAGGTTAGGTCATATCATTATTATCATTCAGATAATTCACAGTTCTAATTCACCGTAAATGCATGTATCCCCATCAGAACATGCAGCACGGAGTTCTCTGGGCTTAATCCCTGTCTTTCAGCCTTGAAGTACACCTGTTACGCCAATGACAGTATGACACTGAACTAACACATCATAGCTTTTGTTTGTTTGGGTGGCTGAATTATACAGGTTGAAAATGCAAAAGCTGAAAATGCGGAAAGTTTGAATTATTCTAGATGTGTCAGAGTGTTTGAATTCCTTAATTAAGTGTTTTTGCTGTCTCTCCACCAGATGGAAGGAAGTGATGATGCTTAATTGGCTTGCACTCTGAATCCTGACATTCTCTCTTGCTTGCTAAAGGGTAGACTGTTGTCATCCCTGCATATAAATGCAGCTTTTATCTACCTGAAATGCATCTCTGGCCTCGTTGAGGTTGAGACTTCCTTCTCTAACTCTGTATAAATAGAGCTCTAGCAGGTATTTTAACTAAATCAGTCTTTGCTGTCTGCTGTCCATTATGGCAAAAAAAAAAAAAAAAAAGTCCAAGTGGAAAACTGTGGGCAAAATGTGTGCGAACACAGTCTTTGCATTTAAAGCAGAGGAGCTGGGATGTACACAGACATAGCTAAAGACCTTTGACTTGGAGTTGTCTAATACCCAGCAATCTCTGTGTACAGACAGGGCAAACTTGCTGTGTTCTGCAAAATGTCTTGGGGCCATCTCCTTGCTGGGACTCTGGAGGCCTTTGGGCCATACAGAATTATCCAGGTGAATTTTTTCAGTTAAAAATAAACTAATTATTTCCTAGGGGAAGGGTGGAGTATCTCAATATCTTCAGCTTTGTGCTATTACATCTCTAGCAATTAATGACAACAGCATGTAACTGCGAAGAAAGAGATGGGGGGCAGGGGCAGAGGTGTACACATATGAGCTCATATATTGAACTTAAATGAGTTATGATTGATTGGCACTGTATTTAATTTTTGGGGGATGTGTCCCCATTGTGTTCAGTTACTTAATACCACCAGGCAACACATTACCTTAACTGTTTGTCATGAAATGGGCTGTGTATAGATGGTATAAAGATGTCACGAAGGGAAATGTTCACTTACAGTCACTGGGATTTTTGTACAAAAGTTTAAAACTAAGCTTGAAGAATGAGCTTGAGATGAATATTGTTTTAAATGTAAGCATCAATATTTTAATAAATATTTCAAAACGAGTTTGTACATAGCTTTTTGCAATACCTTAGGTCCTGCTTTTGATTTCTGTATTTCAAGTTCATTTAATAGAAAAAGAACTCTTGAAATATTTTAACAAACAGAAATGTATTATATTAATGAATGAGCAGGACTGGCAGAAGATCTGAATTGTCCTACAAAAAGAATACTCAAGGAAGTAATTGTTAATTTCTCTTCAAAGTATTTTATGGGTACATAACAAGCTCTTACTAGTCAAGTCATGGTTGCTGCAAAGGTAATTGTATCCCTCCAAAACTCTCTTTGGTGTTCATGATCCTGTCAAGAACCTGAATTTCTCCATTACAACGATTGCAGTTTCGTGGTAAATATTATAGGTAGGTTTTCTTTAAAAAAAAAAAAAAGCTGAGGTTTTGATTCACACAAGTATTTTTTTCTACAGCAGCCCTTAAATACATGCAGACATAAATAATGAGCAAAGAGAATAATGTATACGTATTTCTGAATACATTGAGAGAACTGTATTTAATTTGAAGTATGGCAACACAGTGAGATAAATACTTTTAAAATAGACTGAATTTGCAAGAATCATAGTACCAGAAAAGGCCAGTTTGAATCTTTCGATCAAACAAAAGAGTTTTAATCTGATTAAGAGACAATATCTAACCTAGTTTGAAGGAGTCTTTCCTACTTGTTGCTGAAATGAGTTTTCTAAAAGCTCTCAATTTTTTTTTCTTGTTGCCACCTCAGCAGTTTCTTTGAAGAGAGGTTTTTCATAGGCTAAAAATAAGCGTTATGAACAGACTCTGAATTGTGCTAAAGGTTCAAATCCTTATCACTTTTTCACTGATTTTTCTCATTCTGAAGTTGATGGCCCAACTTAGTGCAAAAAGAAATCTGTTCATCCTTTGTGTTAGTTTGTCTGCATTGCATATCTGGTGAGTTAATTCTGTTCTTATCTTTTTTACCCTTTTATTTTAGAATGACAGATTGACTCAGCCATAACTGAAGCTAAAATTCTTTACCTTATCCTTGCAGTCTTTGTTTTTCTTATTTTCCTACATGTCTGTTGTGTACTTATTTTGAACTTAGTCCAGTCTTCAGTGAAAAAATTGACATGGGGACGGGTAGATTATTATTTCTAACGCATGGGCTATCAGCCAGGAGGTTACTACCTGTGATTCTGTTTGTCTAGCCCTGCCTCACAAGCAAGCTGCTCTTCGTACAGGGATAGGTGATTTACAAACTGTATGAGATAAGCTAAAGAGTGAGATTTTTTTAGGCACCTTAGTGTCTCCTCGTAAAGCATAGAGTAGAGGTACTGTATGAGGGAAATACCTCTAGTAGGGATTGTAAGAGAATTAGCACTTGCCTGTTACTGCGCAGTGAAAAGCAGACTGGGAGCGTTCACGCGTGGCTTGTTTTCATCTTTAGTATTTCTCAATAAAAGTAATTCTAAATAGAGAAAATATTTGCAAAATAAAAATGATACAATAGTACTTCTCCATCTCTGTACACAGTTAAGAATAATTGCACAAAGGAGAAATTACCAGGTCTAAAGATAGTACTGAGGCTTAGAAATGTGAAAGGGCGTGATTAGGGAACAGGTTGCCAGCAGCTACAGGTTTTGGGGAGATTGTAGTGTCTGGGTGCATTTGTGGTTTGGTGGTGGGGTTTGGTTTTTTTTCCCCCCCCTTTCTATCTTTTCTTTTTTTAATAGATGGCTTGGTAAGAAGAACTTCTTTGGTGAAAGATCTTTCTTTGGGCAGCTCTGTGCCCTTGTTGCTACATGTCTCTGCTGTTGATGCATGATTGATGCTGTCAACATTCACAAAAAGTTCCAAAAACAAAGATTACCTGGACACCAAAGAAAAGGAAAGCATAAAGCAGTCTGGTACTTGTGGCTGCCAGCAAGATAGATTGGCTCACAGCTGGTGCCTGGTAAACCTATTAAAATCTTCCAGGGTGTCAAAATGTGTGTAATAAGAGAATTCGTCCCTCAGGCTCTGGGCATGCAGACAAGTTTGTGGCACACAATGGCACCAGTAAAATATCTCAGACTGATCGTATCACTGGGGCAGGACCTCGTGCCTGAAGAAGTGGTGGTCTACCAGAAAGTACATCTGATGTCTACCTGTAGAGAAACAAAGAGTTCATGTCCTTTTTCTGTACTTGGAAGTAATGAGGAGGCTTGTCACAGGTTAAACCTTTGGAGGAACATTTCCTATTTCTTGGACAGGAATTGATAACAAAGAATATGAAAATTCAACTCACAAAGTGAAGTTGAAGCAGTGGATGGCAGTTTGCAGAAAGGGTCTCCCATGATAATGAAGGCTGGCAGACTAAGAGGCATTTCTTAAAGTAGTGATCTTGGGGACCTGCAGGAAATGCAGATTTTTTTTTCCCTTTGTGCAGTGGATTTTTATAATACGAACCCAGAGACTTTTCCTTACTTTCCTGCTCCCTTCTCTGATGTGAAATAGTGTGTCTTTTTCAATAGCAAAATTCTTAAGCAGTATCTTGCATCAAATTCCATGTCGTTGCAGTAATCTAAGCAAGGCACTTAAGATATAATTTTTACCTTATCTCAGCAATGGTTTCATATCAATAACATTAAGTCACTTTGTTTTATATTAACAAAAATTGACTTCAGGTGTTCAGCAAACTTCGTTTGTGAAAGCATAAGATAGACTTGCATTTATGGTTTTAGTCTTAACACATTTTAATATGTAGAATTGTTCTAATAACTGGGTACATGTTTATGTTGACCAATTAGTAAGTGTTAAAGTGACAGAAAATAGAAGTGTGGATAGGGAAATGCATATGGTAGAGGTAGGATGCAGGCTCTTATCCACGATATTAAAACTAACCTGGCACGCTTGTATGTGTGTCATTTTACTCATGGGAATAGTCCAATTGAAGTCTGCAGGCTGTATGCTCACATAACAAATAACGATACTCTTGAGGTCTTAATGGATTTTCCAGGTATTGGTTTTAGTACCATCTGTTCTTCCTGCATTAAAATTATTTTTTCTGCATTTCTTCACTATTTTTTCCAGTCTTCTCCTCTGTCATCTTTAATATTTTTTTCTTCTGTTATATTTACTGTTCTTGATGTTTGTCATATATTTTCCTTTATTCACAGAATTTGGGTCTAGAGGGCATTAATGTACTAAGGGTCACTAACCAGCTAAACCAACTTTCAGGGAAGAGAACTGAAGAAGAAGAAGAAAGTTCTTTCTTTTTTTTTCTTTCTTTTTTCTTTTTTTTTTCCTTCTTTTAATTTTTTACTTCTGCAACCTAATCTTGTTCATTGGAGAAGATATTCGGAGCAATGTAGAGGAGTGTTTTTCAGTTGTGGTGATAAGTGTCCTTATTCTTTTTCCATATGCTTCTTACAGTTTTGGATATGTTTTGTGCATTTGTGGGGTTTTTTTAGAACAGTGCAGGCAAGTTCTCCTGAGTGTTACTCTTCTGTTCTCTATGATGCTTCTCAAACTAACAATTGCAGTGTTGGAAGAGTTAAATAGTGCCATTAACTTTTTCAAATAAAACCTGCTTGTTGTTTGTAACATTTGAGCACCTCTTTAATCACAGTTTGCCAGAGTATATCAAATAGTTTCAGATTACCATAGTTAAAATTTAATTTCCTCTGCTCGGATCGAGCTCATTGGCAATTGGTTGAGGAAGTAGATGGTGCCTCTGGGAAAATATAGCAAAATAATAAGATGGTAGGGAGGGAGGAGGAAAAGGGCTGTGTGGTTTGAATAAGCAATTGGCTGTCCCATGCCAAAAAAGTCTTTGGTTTCCCTGGGTAGTTACTTTTAAAATGCCTGCCCAAAGAGCCAAGTGTCAGAGCAGGGGCGTGGCTCCCCTAGACTCTTAAGAGCGTAACACATGAAAAACTAGGTTTATGTCTCTGGGAGGATCAGTTATAGTTAGAAATGTGTGCATTGACAGGTTAAGTCACTAGCTATAAAAATTTTGTCTGAAATCTCTAAATAAATATTAAATTATTCTTAACATTGTAGTTACCTACCTATTACGAGAGAGTCACTTGAATCTCAAGATGTTTATGCATTAGCTATACATTCTCAAACTGCGTATTAACAGGCCTCTATTCAGATAGTTCTTTTCCTTTTAATAGGACATGACAAATAAAGTATGTTTAATAGCTAGTTGCCAGTTGAGATTTGTGAAATTTGTGTTGAATAAAAAAAGTATATAAAAGATTTTTTTTCCAGCTAGGTATAATTGTTGTAAGAATAATAGTCTGTCAAAACTTAATTTTGTCTTAAAATTGGATTACTAGGCAAGATGAAGTATAAAGCATAGGTAGTGAACTGAATTCTTTTTTCCTGATTAATATTGGCCATTATTTGAGAACTAGTTTCTTGCCCTGACCTGAGACAGAAGAAGAGAACATTTTTTCTACTTAGGACGTCTCAATCAGAATTTGACTCTGACTATGTAAGTGAAGGAGTTGAATAAAACAATGCTGAAGAAAATTCTCCCCTGCCCTTCAGAATACAGTGCTCTTTTTGAAAAGAGTTTTAGGGTTCCCAAGCTTTTTCTTTGCCACCATCTTCCATGAGCTGAGGGATTTGACATCCTTTGAAATGGCTTTAGTATGATAGTTATAACATCTTGAAACAAGTTTAGAATTTGTAATAATTTCTAGTTCCTTTTTGATGTCTTAATTTTAGGAAAAAAGTGGAGATAAAAATCTTGTGTTCTGCTACACTTAGAACTATTTCAGTATGTTTTTCTGTGACTCACCTGTGTGGGTTCTCTGGTGACTAATAGTGTGGTTGAACCACACTATTAGTATGCTTCTTTAGTACAAGTACTAAATCGGGTTTCTGTCCTTCAAGACATCAGTTTTATTTGCACAAAACCCCTAGGCATGTAATATATTTGAAATGTGAAAGTCTTTGTCAAGTTTTGCTGCGAATGAAGTATTCTGAAGTTGTTGAAGGACTTAGATATTGTATGCCTTATTGTAAAAAGAAAAAAAAAAAGCAAGCTTAAGGAAAAACAGTATAAGTAAATCCTTTTTTTTTTTTTTTTTTTTTTTTTTTTTTTTGGTAACATATGATTTATTGAGCTTTTTGTTTTAAATACACTTGAATGAAGTGTCCAGAGAGGTTATTTTAATGTAGCTCTAGCTACTTACTTTAAGTTGAAATTACCTGCAGAAGAAAAAGAAGGGTTTGCTTTTTCTTTGGAAGAAAGGCAGTTTACCTGTCAGGATATCAGCAAATACAAAGATGTTAAGCAAATTGTTGTTCCAGTTAACACAAGTAATAACATAATAAACTATATTGTAACATAAAGTAACTTTTAGATTTGAGAAAAAGACTGATCCTCAGCTCTAGTACCTTATATGTATGTTTGGAAAGAAAAGCTATCATGTTATCGTAGGACACACATTTTCAAAACTTACCCCTGTCACTTAAAGCTTGGCTTTGGTTTTTTTCCCCAGTTAGCTAATCAAGACTGATAAAGAGTTGGAAGTAGATTCTTGGTTTATTGTGGTCTGTTTTTTCTAATCCTACTTATCTTTTATTCACACACTTGGATACTTGACAAATGTTAATGAAGTGCTTCTTTTGAACTCAACTGATACTATTCTATGAAAATTATCGGAACAGAGATGAATCCATTATCCATAAAAGACATTTTTTGCCACTTTGATCTCTGACAATTTGGCTTTAATCCTGGTCCCCATACACTGGCTTTCATTTTATGTTCAGTTTATGTCTGGCTTTTGTTCCAAACTAACAGATAAAGCTGAGTGCTATTCAGTCTGAAAAGTTTCAGGCTGTTTATGCTAGCAGGTGACATATGACATGATATTGGCAGAGATGTGGAACCCGAATCCTGGGAGAACTCAGTTGTTTCAGTCTATTGATCTGGAATTTGTGTTCTGGTTTTGTGTGCTGCTTTGTTATTTCCCAGGTCTCTGAAGCAAAGTTACTTGACTGCTATGAAGGACTGTCTCTTCAGTGAAGAAGATTATATTGCTGTTAATTTTTGACATCTTTTGACTGTAGAGATGCGCTGGTTAAATTCATGAAGAGGGCTGTGGGGTTTGGGACTGGTGGGTTGGCTTCCCTGGGCTTCTGGCCTGTCTGGGAAGATCCCGGTTGTGTGTCTGACCCCGTGGGCAGCCAGGCTTCACAGTTTCACTGCCTGGGACATGCACAGGGCTTAAACTTAACGTTCCTTCTCATGGCTGAGAATTTAAATAAATTTTCTTTACATATAGTTGCAGATCAATTTAATCTTTATTTTTCCCCCTAAAAATATCTATTTTAAAGGTTATTTTTGAATGTCTAGTTAAAATGGAATATATAGAGAGCCTGGAAGGAGGCTTGTTTTTTAGAGGTGTTGGGTTTAGGCTTCTGGGGTTTTTGTTTGGTTTTCACTATTTTTGTTGGTTTTTTGCATTTTATTGCACACTGAGTGTGGTACACTCAACTGTGACTGACCAAGATTTTGTTCTGGCTTGTAAGGAAGCGTGATATATTTTTGACACTTGAAAAAAGATCCGTCAATGCAGTTTTTCTTAGATCTTGATGTTTTGGTGTGTCCAAATGTTTCAGTCAGTTTTCCAGTAAATGAATGATTCAAGAGATCTGGGTTATCTGTAGCTGTTAGTCATTTTACAAAAATTGTTGTTACTTTGATTGAAAAATCTTCAACTCAATTATGCGTGCCACTTGTAATTAGGAAGTAGCCTGCAGATCTGACACCAACATCCACTTTACTGAAAAACAACCCAAAACCTGTTGTACAGAGCTTTTTTTTTTTTTATTATTGTTGCATTCATTGCCTGGAGCAGTGCCCATTCCTGTCGTGCATATACATTGATGTACGGTTTTATTTGTCATCAGTTTTGTCCTTGGATGTGAGCAGGAGCTAATGCTTTTTGTACTTAGTAGTGGGAGTTCTAGATACCATCAGTGGGTGAAACACCGATGTGCTTCTTGCTTGAGAAAATGGAGCAATTTTTTTTTCCCCATCTTAAGTTCCTGTACCCTGTCTGTAGTTCTGCTGTTCTTTCCACTTTCTGCTGAATGCTCTTCCCACCGTACTGAGAATTACCGCTATTATGTCTCCTGATTCACATTTCTGGAAAGCCACTCTAGTGTTGGTTGGAGAGGCATTGATCTATTACGATGAGTAGACGGAGATGTTAAGGTCATATGCAGTTCAAGAGTGAATCATAGGCCTTGATATTATACATCTCCACAAAGAAGATTTATTTTATCACTGAAAATAAAAGAAGCTAATCTGTGGGCTTCTAATAGCAAAAGTGCTTTTTAAGCTCAGGAGTTTTTGTTCTTGCATGTAAGTTACACAAGGGGGTAAAAATCTCTTGAGATTTAGAGGTTTTGTACAGTATATTAACTTTTAAAATAAAATCTGTGTTCCAAATGTGTATGTTGCAAATAAAACGGCCTCTAAGGAGTTCTGCTTGGAAGGAATCACACTAAATTAATTTCTGCATAATTTAGGAAGAACAACAATAATCTTTGCAGTGTTTCTGTATTTAAGCATGTCTTTACTTTCTTCGGATTTCCTTAGTTCTCATTTCTGCCTGGGATATTCTGCATGCTCCTTTTGGCTTTCCTGATCTGAATTTCAGATGTGGTCACACGCTGCTTGGTGCACTTGAAAGCAGTATATGCTTAGTGCAGGTCAGCCCATTTCTGCCTTGATCCAAATCGTTCTGAAATCTGATATTCCCTTGATGGGTATCTCTCAGATGTAAAATGCTTGCTTACAATAAGAATTAATTTGCCTCTCAGCCTGCCTGATAGAACTGTGATGTGACAAATGGACCAAATGCTGGTGTTGTTCAAAGGGTGCATCTGTGAGAGTTTGCCCTCAGTGCGCAGAGCAGTTGATTCTCCCTGGCTGCTTTCTTACTCCTCACTTTATCTTCAATGTGTGGCCTCATGCCTTGTCTATCTCACACTGTTCCAAGCCTGAACACAGACCTGTTATTTTCCTGTCAGTCGTGTCCTTTGTGCTTGTTGCTGAAGTCAGAGTGGCTGGACATCACTACCCCCTGAGATGCAGTAACAACTTGCTGTTTGTGAAATGGGGGTGTGGCATGGAGATGGGGTCTAAAGTGACTGCTGATTTTTGGATGCTTAGTGAGAGATTAGCCCAGGGATGTAATGCTTCAGAGGGGAAAAGCACAAGTTTA
>NW_010125677.1:0-17888 GCF_000699245.1 Pterocles gutturalis | reverse complement strand
TTCAGAGGGGGAAAGCACAAGTCTAGCGCCGGGGGGGGGGGGGGAGCAGAGGAGGAGGCAAAAACTTTTTTCTGAATAAGACCTTATAAATAAGATAGGCACGGAAAAAAGGAGAGACGCACAATTAGTGCGAAAGGGTGAAGTGTTGGGTTCAAGTAAAATACCTTGTATTTCTCTGATGGCCTGTGGCAGAGGCAGGTCTGGGAGCCGATTGCAAGGCTAGCGTTCAGCTCTTTAAATAGAAGAGCCTTCGCTCCCCCGTCTTCCGTGCAATCCCCTCCCACATTCACTGCATAGTTTCAAACTTCTGCAATGAGTGAAGTGGGCATCTGACAGACAACAGCCTTCTTCACATGTACAGTCTTGATTAATTCCCAGAGGGAGTCTGTAATGTTCATTGGATGTGGCAGGTGTTCTATGGAGTAAACTATATCAGAAACTTAATAACTATACCATAAAGCATATACTCAAAGGTCGATACTTTTTTAAGATGGAAGGGGCAGCTGAAGACAAGCTGAAAAACTTGATTTTTTGAATCCTTAGAATCGCAACCATCAAATAACTTAATAATTCTTTCTGTATAGAGAGGGCTTCTGTCTGCAACTTTGTTGAACTTTAGTGAAAAACAAACAAATTGAAAGCAACAAACCTCATGTGGTATTATCTGAGCTGTGGTGGGTTTGAACAACAGAGTTGAAATAACCAGATCTGCTGTTCCACAGCTGTTGGAGCTACCAGCTTCCCAAGAGTAGCCATAATCTATAATTCTCTCTGTGGATCACAATTGGAAAGCGATACGGCATGTCGCTGAATTAAAGTATTTGCTGGCAGTATCACAGTAGAGAAGCTGACCCCTATCAGAGCATATTCTTGCCTTAGTGTCACAGGTCTCCCATCTCCAGCTGACTAGGTTAAGGCTTTCATGAATGGATGTCACTGGATATAGGCCAGAAGGTTATCCTGAATGCTTGGGCTGCTGCCATGGGATACAAGGTCCACATCTGAGAGCTTTTGGTTTTTCAGGTCGATCTTTGGATAAAGCTGTAAAATCTTGTGTTCTTCAATACTTTTTTTTTTCCCTCTGCTAGGTCAACCAAGCCTCCGAGAAGCTATCTCAATGTCCTGTATAACGAACGGGAGTACAGGAAGCAGGAAAACAAGCCACAGTTCCTCCGTTTCTGTTGCCAGAAAAGAAACTCTTTCATCTGCTGCAAAAAGGTACCGACTTACTATTAAAATTGAAATTATATATTTAAAAAAAAACAACAAACAAAAAAAACAGAGCAAGAGTTTGATTTTTGCCTCTGCATGACCCTTAGCAGAACTTCCTGAAGTCCAGTAAGGCACCAATAAACTTTGGAGATGTACTATGTTGTTGGGCTGCTTATGGCAGGGTTCTAAAAAAAAACCAAAAACATAAATTTAGACCATTTCTGTAGTGTATAATGTCCAAAATGCATTCTCACTAAGGGACAGAATGGCCAAATGTATTTCCAGTACAAATGGAAAATTTTTCCTTGTGGTATTCATCTGCATCTTTATTTCCAAGGAAGTTAAAGGACAAATCTGACTCCATTGTCAGGAGTGTAAGTAGTACGTAATAGCAAAATAGCTATGAAACAATAGTGAATTGTGTAAGATAAAATTTACATTTTGTGTAGAAAATGTTAACCCAAAATATGGCTCCTTAGTCTTTAGGAAGAATGTCTGTATGAGGTCTCAAATGTGTAGAAATAACACTGATTTAGTACTTGTAAGTTAAACAAGCTAAGCACCAAACAGTAGCTTTTTTTCCTCCATGTAATAATTTCAGCTGCGTATAGTAAACAGTGTGTTCATATAACTTTTCTTCTGTGGGCCTGTTACATTACATGGCTTCTTTAATCAACAGGGTTTGTACCTGTTCCTATTTGTTGGGAAGAAGAGGCTGCCAGATACAGCCACAGGACAGAGAATACTCATGTGTAACTGTGGTAAATTATGTGAACAAATTCTTGGCCTCTGTAGAGTTCTCTGGTAACTCCAGTGGCTGGTTTATTTTCTAGTGCGGATGTAAATACTGTGCTATACAAGAAGACAGGAAAATGATATATTTCAGGCCAATAAAAATGGTGTATGCAAATCTAAACTGTATGTGAACAAACCAGAAGAAGCTTTAGTACCCTTTGGAATTTGGAAAGGAAGGGTAATGCCCTGCTCTTCACTCTTCTCCATTGTGTAGCATTGCATATCTTTCTTTTTATTGAATCCTTATGTTTACTTTTCAACAATAAATCAGAAAGTGATCACTGTATGTCTCTATCTGCTAGCACTGAGACAAAAGACATTCTTGCAGGAAGGTATTTCTTAGTTAACACTTCCATTAATCTTATCCCTGTGGCTCTTGGCACTTTGATGAGAGCCAGTCCAGTTCCTGGGGTGTTTAGCTTGCATTTGTGCTGAATCACCTTCTTGATTCATTGGCTGCTCAACACTTGACTACAGAAGAAGAGCAGAGTGGAGTGGCCGGCATCTCTTTCATGTGAGTTAAGGTCTTTAAAAGGAGACCTGTGTAGGCCGAAAGAGGAAGGCCTTAATATGCAGAGGGCAGATCTCCCCAGGCACCCAAATAACTGTCCGGGAGAGGTTTTGGTGCTTCCAATGCATCTGAAGATACACAACTCCCTCCTTCAAGGCTTGTTTTAGGAAAGCTCAAGTCCCCTCCTTAGTTACCTTTTCAGAAGTTCCTTACACTCTTCCATTAATTTTGTTTGGTACCTGGAAGAAAATAGACATGCCGTTTTGTAAAATTACCAGCTCAAGAAAGGTGAAAGGAAATGTCAAATCTTGCGCTTTGTGGTTGTGTTTTTTTAACGGCAAAACTTTTCAGTACCAAATAGTGTTCTAGTAGGAGACATAAGTGAATATCAATAGTAGTCCTGTTTCCTTCAAGTTAGGGTAAATATGTCTATTTCTAACGTTCTTGTCATAGTTGAAAAGGAGGGAGGCCAAAGGACCGTATCAGCTGGTCATGAGATGCGTCACCCCAACTTGTCGAGGTTTTTCTTCAGGCTGGAGGTTGAACTGGTGTAGCAGGTGGACATGGTCACCTGTTGACGTAGAATTACACTTTAGTTATGAAACAGCCCTCATAAGCTGCTCATGTTCTACACATGTGTAGCAATACATCTAGTTGCAAATAACAGAAGTCCTACTTGTGTCCAAACTGTTACTGCTGTTGAAGTTCAGTGTCTGTGTTTTGTGCAGTCTTAATATTTTATATTTCTGGGGCTCTGGCCTCTGCAGACCTGCCATCTCGGGGAATTTCTTCTGTTTCATTTCCTGGACTGTTTAATCCTAGTTCTACCAACTTGAACAATGAGATCTGGGAGATGATCTGATGGCTCAGTAGCTGCACAGCAGCAGTATGTCCCATTTCAATGAAGGTATGCTAAAATATCAGCTATCACTAAAACCAGAGCCCAGGAATGTACCACAAACAAAAGGCAGATGTTGTCCCATTGACAGAGGTGAAGTCGTGTACATGTTAGTAAAACTTCAGCCCTGTAGTCTGGAACTGACTTGTGACTGAGGTGTTGAAACACTTTAGAACAAAAAAACATGCTGTATATCACTAGAGTTGGAAACAGGTTTGTACTTCGTAGTGGAGATGACTGTCACTGGTAAAAACAGTCTTCGTGTTTCAGAATGACTACCCTCTGCAGTAGCTGCCAATGTTTTGTGGTCCAAAGGATGAAACATCATGTTAAGTGAAATTAGAGAATCTGCAAAATTAGGACAGATAGTAACAGATCTCAACTACTCACACACAGAGTGAAGAAATGCGTGATCAAGTTGGGATTATGAAATAATTTTTGGATGCATTTGACTGCTTCCCAAAACAACTAGCCTTTAGAAACCCACAAGGTGCTGTTTCTGCTTTGGTTTCAGTTGTTGTGGAAGACTTATTTCAGGCGGTATTAGTGGGAGACCCACACTGTAACAGCAGTCATAATACAGTTAAACTGAAGATTTTAGCAAGAGAGAGCAAAACAAATAAATTCAGCACAAAGGTATTGAATACCAAGACTGCCACATATCTACTTAATTTACATGAAAATGGCAGTCAAAAAAAGAAGCCCATGTGCAACCTGGTTGTAGATAAAAACACTGTTGGAAACCAAGGTGTACCTTGTGCTGCAACTCAGAGAAACCAGAGTAGTCCAGTGACTCTTGTGGCCCAACAGACAAGTTAAGGAGTGAACGTAACAACAAAGGTGTGAAATGAATAGTCCGCAGCTGACAAGCTCAGTGAAGCCACTGAAGAGATTCCTGCACTGAACCTGTGGTTTCTAGGAGGTGAATCAGACTAGTTTGGGTAAAGAACACAGAAAATATGAGACTGAATTAATAAGTTGAATGATATGCTGTTGTCAGTAGGTGGCATTCACCTGAGCCTGCTGGAGGAACACAGAGGTGAATTGCCAGATTGCTGGTGTGTCATTGTAAACAGGGTATTACAAAAAGTATGGGGAAAGAGACTGCAAGAAGTGACCTTACTGATGTGCTTTTTTATGCCACCACCAGAGACAGAACATGGTACCTTGGTCATTGTTTTGACCAAGTGGGACCATTCTTTGTAGACTTGAAAGGTGGAGTTACAGAAGTCATTATATTGTGTATTCTCTCTCCTCCTGCATTCCTCATCTCTTTTACAATTATGAGACTGATGTCCTGGTTTGGGCCAGCTACTATGAAATTAGTTAACTCTGTCCTGGATGAAACCAGGACAACTGTATTTTGAAAACCCCACGTAGGGAAGGGAAAATTGGAAGCGTGTTTTTCTGAAAGATTTTTTTTTCAAGTCTGTCCTAGTAGATGAACTTCATTGTGAGAAATCCTGTGTTTGTGGGAGAATGAGTGCAGAGATCTGAATGTATCTGTTGGAGTAGGGATAGAGAGATTCTTGTTTTCTTTACTGACAAGAGATTCTGAGAATTTATTTTGCTATACTGCATTTCCTGCCACAGACTGCAAAATGATTAAGATTGCATAGTGTGCTTTTGCATCCAGCAATGCAAGCTAAGTTTTCTGATCAAAAAAAAAATAGTAATTTTTATGCTTCTAGTTAATTAAGAACTTCTGGCTATAAGTTATTAACCAAAAAACCCCACAGTTCTTCAAGCTTTGTTCTCTGTGATCACATATATGCCCTCAAGAAAAATAAAAGCTCTTTCTGTTTTGTTTTTACCTGTTTTTCTGAAAAGAAAATGTAACTTTGATGGATTATATTGGCACTTTTAACTAGTTAATATGGTTTACAGACGAAATCCTGAGTGATACTGTATCATATTTTTTATGTTTTGACCTGTTCTTCAGTGCTTCTTTGGAAGCATTTAGAAAAGTTGAATTCAGGGCTTTTTCTCAGTGGTAGGTGATGTACTTTAATTGAAATAACAAATGAAACAAAAAGAGCGTCCTATGAATATTATATTAGTATCAAGGAACCACTTTTTATTCATTTATTTTAGATATTGTCTTACTGTTTTCATTGTTTTGTCGGGAAAAGTAAATGGAAACACAAATAATTAAAATTTTACAAGAGTTCACGGGGGAGAATTGGGTATGAGGGAATAGAAATCTGGATTATCCCCTTCAGAAAGGTATTATTTCTTTTTCACTTTGCAGGTTACTTTGAACCTAGGAGAAAAATCTTTCTTTTTCCTTTTTAACGCGTGTTTATATCTTACTTTGTTCATTGTGAAATTTATCTTGGAAGATGTTTTGGACTTTTAAAATCTTAAATAGGCAGTGTTACTACAGAATAATCTTCTCTTTCAGAGCCTGCTGTTGTTTGTGTGATCTGGTATATCCTAAAGCATGCTATTTTATAAAAAGCCTTTAAATAAATATCTGTTTACTTAGTAGACCTTTGGTTAAGTTCTTAATGTATTTAAGGTTGTTAATGACATGTGTGTAAAGCTGTTTCAAATGTTAACCTAATAAATAGAACACTATGAAATAAAGATGTATTCTTACCTGTCGTTGACTGAAGGCATTAAAGAAGTGGCAAGACAGTCTGATGTTAGTCACCTGCACACCAAAACAGCGATGAGTTTTCAGGTGTAGCCAGGGAGAGCCAAGGGACCAGCAACAGCATTTTGCTCCTTCGGTGACAGCACAAAGATAAGCAGTACCTTGCACATCCAGAAATACAGAGAGAGGTATAGTTTCATGGTGGTCTCAAGCTAATCAAAGATAGTGTGAGTTTTTTAGTGCCGCATTTTACTTGCACTGAGCCTTGGCTGACAGCACAGTAAGGTAACCAGTGAGCTGAACCAGAGGATGTTTTTTTTTTTTTTCTGGGGACAACAGACTTGTGATGCATCAGCTTGTGTCAGCTTTAAATGCTGTAGAAGCACCAACAAATGAAGCACATACTCAAATCAAAGTTGTATTAATTTTAAAATTGGAGTAAATTTAGTACAACTACGCAGCAAAAATAAGTAAATAATCTTCCATACCTCCCTTACCTTTTTTATTTTTGGAGCTTGTGAATAAATCTTATTTTAGCAAAAAGGTAACCTGAAGAGTGAGTTCAAGGTGTTCTTCTGGTGATTAAGTATAGTAAGTTGTTACGTTCTTCTCCCACCTTTTCACAGAGGACATTTTCTCCCACGTTTTTAATTTATTTGCATGTTCTCTTTTTTTTCCCCCCTGTGTTATACTTTATTTTACAGCGGTACAGAAAAAAAGAAGGAAAAACCTCCAGGACAGAAAGAAAAAAAAGAGGAATCTCATTCTAATGATCAAAATCCACAAACTCAAGCATCACCTTCTCCCCAGCCCTCCTCACAGACTCTGCAAACACACAGGCAAACTCAAGAAAGCAAGAGTTCTGCTCCAGCTAAAAGGTTTTCACAGTACCACAGTACAGAACTAGAAAATGATTGTAATGATACTGAGTTTGTATTTGACAACAAGTCATGTGAAATACTTCCAGTCTCATGATCAAGTTAATAAATGTTTGATATTTTTTGTGCTAAAGAAGATGCATTCAACATGCATTGCAACAGAGCAAGTATGTAAAAATGCAATTTTTCTTTGAGGAAATAAGATTACAAAGGCTTTTGTGTTCTCTGTGACTGAAATCCTAATATGGTAGATTACCTCTGATCAGTCATTATTCTAAAATGTTTAATGATTTACTCTGACTTGATCCTTCTCAAAATACACTTCCAAGGCTTTGTCTGGCACAGCTGAAATGTGGAGTGTATTTTGCACATGGCCACTTACTATATCTCATAAGAGCATTTGTTAAATAACTAGTGTCATTGCAACTCTTCCTTCAGGAGTTTTTTTTTTCTCAAATTATTCTATGAAATTACTGCAGTTTGGATTTTTTTTTTTTTTTTGCAACCCCCCCCCCGCTCTGCTTTTTTTTTTTGCCCCCCCCCCCCGCCATTCCGTTTTCTATTCCTGCTAGGTTGCTGGGTGGTTCACTTCACTTTTATTCTGATTCTTTGAAGTGAAGTTCTGGTTTTGCATCCAAATCATAGAACTGCTTGACTTGAGTGAACGTAGAAGTTTATTTATGATTGCCTCTAAGTTCTCACTCATTTTAGTGGGAATTAGGCACAGAAAAAAAATGGTACTTTTTTTTTTTTTTTTAAATGGCTTTTTGAAGTCAAGGAAATGGATTTTAAGATTTGGGTGATTATTTCTGAGTTGGTTTCTTTTCCTTTTTTCGTTTATTGGTTCATTGTCACCTTATTGTTTTGGAAGGTGTGAAAGTTTCTTTTACTGTTTGGCATTTAGGAAACTGAAACAAGCTCTTAAATAAATGAAATTTACTGTAGTTCACAAGATTATGTTGTCTTGCATTGCTCGAATTCACAGCTCTAATAAATATTTAAATTCTCACTTGACTGATGCATGTTATAACACTCCATAAAGGCTCTGTCTCCACATCTTGCACAAACTCTTCAGTTGTCTGAAGCTGAACTTGTGGCCTGTTTTTCTGCTGCCTGGTATCTCACTGTAAAGATGTTTGTCTGAAGTCTTGCTTACTAATCTTTTGCAGTGTGGGGAAAAAAATAAATGCCTTTATTAGTCTCCTAACTGTTTAACTTGATTTGCTTAACTTGTCCCAGGACCTTTGAGCCTCTTGAGGTGCTGTGGAGGGAGCTTGCTGTTTCTAAGGTTTCAGTTCAGGACTTACTCCCTGCAAAAAGTATTTCTGACAGGATGAAGTATAATACTGTTAGCAGGACATATGCAGACTCTAAATCATCTAGTTGAAGAATAATTTGAGCAAGATCACTTTTAAACATGTTTTCCATGAATAAGATTTGTGTGAAACTAATGAACTAGTGACTGCAAAATTTGCAGGTTCCCGTTAATATAAGTTGGCTACAATAAGATTGCTGAAAAATTATATAAGAATTCATGGACTTAATTTTCTCTAGTATTGGGCCAAACCTAACTTGCCTTATTCATGCAAGAAGTTTGCAGACATTTGTTTCAAAAAGATTAAAGCCATTAATGTGATTTGGAATGTGCTATCCGCAAAGTAGCTATATGAAACTGTAATCTGATAGAACTGTTCTGCCTCAGCAATCAGTGTGTTAAAGCTGGTGACCAGTTAATCAAGGAAAAAAATTCTACTTTTGTTATGTAAATTATTTTTAATAATTTATTCTGTATGGCTAATATGCTGTAGCCTCATTTTTTTCCACTTTTGTAATTTGTTAGCAATATAGTAATGAAGTATAGAGTTATTTTGTTCAAGTATTTATGTAAGAGCATTTGGAAATGGAAAGGAATGGATAAAACATTTGGCAACCGTCTTGCTCAATTGTTTTCATTCATCCAGTTAGAACTTTTTGACTAATCTTTTTTTTCCTGTTTCATGCTTCAGCTTGAAGGAAGACCTAGCTCTGCTTTTGTCTCCTGCTGCTTGATCTGTCCGTCGCATACCAGTTCCAGTTATTGTTATCTTATTATTTTGTCATTTTAAAGTCTATTTTTGTTTCTTCTAGCATAAAGAAGTCCTTGACTGCTGAGAAACCTCACAGTGCTTGGGAGAGTTCAGATGACAGTCGTAACAAGCTGCTGAGAGTGGCATCAACATCTAAATTAATATCAAAAGTGGCAAAGAACGCAGACAAGTATGTATCAATTTGGTATATAAAAGCAAGTGAACTATAGAGTAAAAATATTATGAAACTGCATCATTTTAGTGAACTTTTGTGTAAGCTAAGACCATTTGCATCTCTGTTTTCACCAGGAGTACTTACTTGCATAGCTTGTCAGTGTGGTGCTCCTGGTGCCTGCATGAAATTATTACAAAATGTGAATGCAGGACTTGAATGTAAATATATTTTAATGTTGCCTGTTTGAGTTACTGGAAGTTATGCCCTATGAGTTAAGATTTATGGCTTAATGCCACTGTTGTGAAGGTTCCAACCAGTTTTTCATAATTAAAACAGAATTGAAAATGCAACTGTATTTCCATGAAGTTAATTTACTGGATTTGACGTAGTATGTGGTGTTTCTGAAGTAGACTGTAATAGTAAGAATATATTCTTATGATTTCAAGTAGGTCTCTCAAATTAACTATTTAACAGGTTCCTGGTCGCAGGTTCTAGATCACAGGCAGGGATCTTCTTTTCAACTTCACCTTCAGTAGGCAATGTGTTGTAGCCCATCATTCACTCTTCTTCAGCAGCAGGTTCTCTCAGTTTGTTGTCTCCAGTGGAGGCCTCGCCATGGATGAACAGCACAGAGTACTTAATTCTCCTACTCCAGCAGAAGAACAAGGGTTTGCTTTTTGATGTAACTCCCTGTTGTTGACCCTATTGTGACCCACTCCTTGTCCTCAATACTCTCGACTGGTTGGGCTTCCCACTTTGTATTTGCAAACTTAGTTTCTTTTTTTGACTTTGTTGACATTTTGGTGTGTTTGTTGAAATTGTTGTGTTGACTTTTTGACTGATCCATCTCCTATTTGCTGAGATCCCCCCAGCATGCTGGCAGCTTCTCCCAGCTTGATGTTGTCTGCAGATTTCATACATCTGCTTGTTAATCGTAATTCAAATAGCCATTAACTATTCCAAGGCAGGACTACCTGAAAAACCATCCCAATGTGACAAATAAAACTCTTCAGACCTTTCAGAATATTTTCCAGTCTTTTTATGATCGTGTCTGTAGTGCTCTCCTTAGCTTGCATGTGACTGTCAAATACATACTTAGAGTCAAGAGTGGTGCAAGTGCATTCCTTCTTTCCTAGGAATGGGAAGAACAAAAACATCTTAAAATTAATCTTGGGTGTGGGTATCAGCGCATTTACTAAAGGCATTATGCTTAGCGTGAAGAGTTCTGCAGAGCAGTGAAGTGCAGTGTGTGAGGGATTATGGGTTACATATTTTGCAAGTATTTATTTCCCTTTTATAATTGGTTTTCACTGTTGGAATTTAAAAGCCCTTTGGCAATTTAGATTATGGCAGGGTACTGCGAGATAATATTTTGGAGTGAAAAAACCCACTGTCTTGATTTCTACTTACCAAGTTTCTTTTCTTTCACAACATGGTATATACTTCAAATTTGCTAATAATAAAAAATAAATTTTACTTTTATTGACATTTGGTATATCAGTTCAGGCATGGTCAAAATAGAGGTATCTTGTTTCATTTTCCCGTGATTCCGCTTATTTTCTAAAAGATTTTAAATGCTGCCCTTCTACAGTCTCTAATGTAGAAAAAAAAATCAAGTAACTAACAAAAGAGCGGACAAGGAAAGATTAGGATTAATTCTTATTAGAGAAAGTTGTCTGCTCACAACTTAAAGCTGTTCTATCTTATAGTATTTGGCAAAAAAAATAAAGTTTCAAACATTATCAATTGTAGACAATCATCAGATCGAAGACTGGGTGTTGTCTTGTTTGTATACCTTGTTCTTATGCTCAGATTTATAATAAAAGCAGTATTCACATTCAAGAGCACAGATTAAGACTAATTTCTTACTCCCATCCTGTGTGCCCAGTTTCTGAAAGAGTTGGTTGGTATTGTGCAGAGGCACATTGTTAGATTGCATTTATCATTGCCTATTAAGAAACATCGGCCTAATCTGCATGAAGTTAACCCAAGTCTTGTGCAAGGGAATAGTATTCAGCCCCTAATGTGGGGGCCTCAGGACAGAAATATTTTACATATGCTTTGCACTGCCAGCCCAGGATATGAACTTTGTTTAGTAAGCTCAGTCTTTAAGCCAGCACCAAGCTGTAAATCAGTGTGATAAAGCCATAAGAAGTAAGGGTTCCCACGGCAGCCCATCATTCAGTGTTTTGCAGGCAAGACTGGGAATCTGATTTTAATTTTTCATTTGACAGTGTGGTGAAGGGTGATTCTACCAATAGCCAGAGAGGACTTTCCTTGTGCATATGCTTGACCCTTTGTCACTGTTACAAAAATATGACCTCCATCCAGCTAAAAATACTGGATGCCATTCATACCTTCCCGCTGAATTTCAAATGAATTCAAGAGGGTTTTTTGTGTAATACATTCTCCTGTCAAAGAGTGCTATTCTGGTAAGAAGTAGTTCTAATGCTGGAAATGAGTATTTCTTCCCTCTTTGCAAAAAAGGTTGAGGTTTTTTGTGAGTATTCATTCCTGGTTCGGGCAAGGAGAGGCAGTTCAACTGCACTCCTTTGAAGACTTTGTGTTCTACGTCCAGTAGTGCTGCATGGATCCAGTTTAAATGAAACTGCAACTTGCTTACATTTAACCTATGTGTCCAACAGGGTTAATTCCTAGAAAAATTTGTGTGCCGACAGCTTACTTTGACAGGTGTTAAATGCTTTGCATGCAGGCCTGAGGGTGTTTGGCAGCTTAAAACATTTCGTTATTACAAGTTTGCTCTCTCAAAATGGAATTTTCTGTGCACAAGGAATATACCCTCCCTAATTTATTTTTTAAAGCTCTTTGTGTTTTGTTGTTATTACATTAATTCTTAAGAACCCTTGCCATAAGGCCAAAGACTTTCAGTTATTCAAAAGATACAGTGAACTGAATAAAATAATATATGGGTAAAAATGCACTACGACTACCAAGATTAGTTATTTATCATCCGATACTACAGTTACGCTGTACACAGAATCTGATGAGATTGTGAAATGCAATCATATGTAAAAACTAGATGGTATTAGCTTAATAAGCATTTCACATATTATTAATGACATTATTTTGGATTTTTCCACAGGCACAAAGATGTCATCGTCAGCCAAGGTAAATAAAAACATTTATTTTTAAATACTGGATAAAGTTGAAAAGATATGCTTTTGACTGAATAGTATTTCCTGTAAATGAATACATTGGGATGTATGCTTATGAAACAGGGATACCAAGCTAAAGTAGCACAGTAATTACTGCAAGAATTCATCTGGCCGAATGTTATTCAAGAACTGTATAAAGATCTTTACAATTATGGGAAGCACCTCATCAAAATGGATCTTTAGGAAGGACAGAAATTTTTGGTGGGTGGTGGGAAGATTCATTTTACTTTTGTGAAAACAAAAAACCTTTTTTGATTATTTTCTGTGTGTGTATGTGCATAAACAGAGAGGTTATAAAACGAAAATCTGAAGTTTTGACCTATGTGCCAGTCTTCATCCAAGCAGGTGT
Source organism: Pterocles gutturalis (assembly GCF_000699245.1). Taxonomy (NCBI): domain Eukaryota; kingdom Metazoa; phylum Chordata; class Aves; order Pterocliformes; family Pteroclidae; genus Pterocles; species Pterocles gutturalis. The sequence continues at coordinate 5,229 of NW_010125677.1, read as the reverse complement.
GAGTGAGACTTTAGAAATAGTTTTAAGATATTTTATTTCTGTCCCATAACCAGCAAAAATGTCAACTCGTGAAAAAAACAGCCAAGGTAAGAATTAATCTATGCCCTTTGGTTGCTTTCTACTTGAGCTCTCTCACAAATCTTTTATTTGGCTTTTCACCATCAAAGAGCATCAGTGCATAATCTCTTAAAAACTTGAGCATCTGTAAAAATATTTCAGTTTTCTTATTATGGACATAGATATGCATATGCACATTGCAGTCTATGGGGGTATTATCTGGCAGTAGTCTAAAATACATGCATTATTTCCTCAGAGAGGAATGTGTGTTCAAATAAAGTTCTGGAAGTCTTGCATTGTTGCCTAAGATATCAGAATATTAAGAACAGCCAACTAAAAGACTTGTTTTATCTCAGCTTTCTGTCTTGCCAGTATTACAACACATCCACACTGATTAGACAAGAACAGAGACTGAGAATTTTAATATAGTCTCCTAAAATGAAAAATGAGTGTCTTCTAAAGTGTATGTCTTTGCACCGATGAATCTTGCGTTCTGTGGCTACCTGCTGCTGCTGGCTTGTTGAGACAGGAAAAGGAGCTATCTGAACGTGGTGGGACGTGACAACAAAAGAAATCCACTTCTTGTGTCGCAAAACTACGCTGCTTTGATGCCCTGCAAACTGTACGCATGCAGTTTCAAAACTAAAGCATGTAACCCGAGTGCATGCTGTACACAACATGTATCTATGTACAGAGGTTCTGTCTCATGCTTTTTTGCTGCTAACTAACAAATCTGTAGTGTCCAAATTCTACACTGTAAGCAAGATTACATTATACAGTTTGATTACTTGGGATCTCCTCTGTATTTTTCTTTCAAAAAGAAAAAAACACTCAAATTTTTTGGAAGTTAGTATATGAATTGTTGTAATGAAAACAGAAGCAGCTGGAATCAAGTTGCTTTATCTTTTTCTAATTCATAGAGAAATATTCTAGATTGATGCTTACCAAAAGCATCCTTCAAAGACAATAGGAGTGAAAAAGGGTGCATAAGTATCAGGAACAAAGGAGAAATGTTTCTTTATGCCAGGTTGCTTAACACCGGCTGTGGAATGGTACATATGTGCAGCAATGGTTACAGTAAAAAGAAAACTAATCAGTAGTGTCCAGACCAGCTGCAATTTAGCTTTGCAAGAATTAAATAAAACTTTTTTATTAAGACTACCATTTCTACCAAACACTTTTCACAAATCCAAGTTGCGTACAACTAAAATGCCTCAACTAATTCTCTTCTTTACAATGTGCTTCTACAAATCTACATGTTCTGTCAGGAATGGGCAGCCCTTCAGGTCTCTCATCCTGGTAGCCACAACTTCCATGGCCTCAATGTGTACCCTGCTATCAGTTGCGTTACTCTGCAGGTGATGTGAGCTTTCACTGAACGATGAACAGGTGCCTTTGATGTGTGTCATGCCATAGGCTGTTCTGAGTCCAACTGGAAAGAGAAATGTGATGCAGATGACAGTGGCCCCCATGTATGGAGAGAAAATCTTGTCATAGAAAATGCATTTACTAACATTTTAAACACATATAGTGGCAAAACATCATTCTGCCTTTAACATGGATGAAGTTGCAATTAGCAGGGTTCAGCCTGCAACTATTTTTTTTTTTAATGTATGGACCAATGAGTGTATTTTTGATAGCTTTTAGAGTATGTGTCTGTCTAAGGCTGTGTTAGGTTTTGTGTTGTGTTTACTGCCACAGAAGTAACCGCCTGTTAGTTACTATAGTTGCAAAGGGTGTCCCCATCCTTTCCAGTATAAGCTTAGCAATACTCAGCCAATTCTCTGTAGTGCAATCTCCTGTTCAGGGCAGGTGATTTTAGCCTGTTTTGCACTTGATAGTTGCCACATAAATAAAACAATTTCCAGTTGGCACCTTGACTTAACTGGTCAGGAAGCCGAAGAGTTGCACCAAGGGTTAACGTGGTTTCTGGGGTAAATCCTGTGCAGCTGGACACAGTTGTCTTGGGCAGAGCAGGATGAAGGGTAGCCTTCGCTCATACTGTTTGCACAGGACCTTCCTGTTCTGCAGCCTAAAGGCATGAAAAGTTATAGCTGCTTTAATGCTTCTTTGTGGTTTGCCAGCCTTTGTGGTTTGCTTCTAGAGGTGAGCAGTTTCTAGCATGGTGTTAATTAAGTTACAGCAGCTCCCCTGAGCTCCTCATTTCTCTAGGCTGCGTATGCCCCTGGCACACTCCTCCTGCGCTAACGATTGTGTCAATGCGCCTCCTAGAAATTGTGTGAAGGAGGCTCTTGGGAAGACAGCTGGTGTGCAAACTGTCAAACTTCAAAGCAAATCTATGTAAAAATACTTCAGTGTCTTTCTGCACACATAAAATAAGTTTGGAAACACAGTGAAATTAGCAATTATCATAGCAGAAGGTGTTTGCATGAGATAATAGGATAGAGGGTGAGAATGTAACTTTGAACATCCTAGAATCACTTTGTTTCCTTTTTTTTATTTATTCCAGTGTTAAAAAAACTGCTTTGAAACATGTCGCTATAGTACAGTACCACAAAATGTGGAGAAATATGTATTTGCACATTTAGTTCTTGGAATCTTGTTTTTCTAGCAGCAGAAGTTACTACAATATTATCTGCGTCATGACCATCTGTACACGTTCATTGTAATTTCTGTTGACGGTATGTATATTAGCTCTAAAAGTCAAAGACTTGAGGAGCAAGCGAGGATTAACCTTGGATGAGCTTCCATAGTGAAAGACATTGGCTTCTGTGTGGAGTCCCCCGGCAGTGTGCGGCAGGTATTGTGTGTGAATGTCAGCAAGAGCTGGGCAATTCTCTCCTGCCAGCAGCAGCAGCAGCAGCATGAGGAGCCACAGCCTGCAGATGCCGCGTGGGCAGTCCCAGCCTGCAGCTGCCTCATGGGCAGTCACTTGAGTTTCCTCTGTTCAGCAGCATGCCAAGGCCGTGGGTGTTACCAGTATTGGTTATGGACCATCTATCTCAGTACCTGAATTTGCTCTGCCTTTATTGTTCTTACTTGGGTTGAGTTGCACCTACTCCATCTTAAGGTTAAGCCTGAGCTTTATGCATCTGGATATATGCTGAAGCAGAGGTAATGCATACAGGAACACTTTGGTGATGCCAATCCAATGAGGAAAGTATTATAAGCCCTTCCATATGTTTGCTGAAGAGATTTTTGAATATTTGTTTATCTGTGCAAACCAGAAGAGCCTTTGTACAATAAAATCCAGTACTGAGAAGGTATTAAAATTCTGTGAAAATCCATTAAAGCTATGGGTGAAATGAGCAGGTGCTTACTACAGCATTACAAGGACACTAGCTAAAGTTGTTCTTCTAAATTATTTACCGGCAGGTGTTTGCAATTGCCTGTAAAGGCATCTTGCTTGTCACTTGAGCAAAGACATTTTATTTTTAAAGTATTATAAAGCATTTGGATTTTTATACCCAGAAGTTAGGTGTATATTATTTTAAAAGTTAAGTTTTTTTTTTTCCACTGAGATTCCATGTTTGAGTTTGGTTTTCAGTGATAGCAGCTGCATATATGAATCAGTTGTTCACTTATTATGAAGTAATGAGACACTTCTTGGATGGCAATAAAAACCATATGTGAAAGAATGAAGAACATTCACTGTGTTCCTAAGTTTGTTTCTTTTTAGATTGTGCTTTATTAGTTTCCAGTACTGTTTCTTCTGTTACTTTAACTGTGCTGTAGTTCTGGCTTCACAGAACAGGGCAATCGTGAAGCACACGATGGAAACATTTACCCTGCTGACAATGTGTCCTGTCCACTGAGAGTGCAAAATTCAGTAACTACCTCAGATCATTTTTTCATCAGACACAGATTTTTCTGTCAGATGCTTATTGAAGGTGGTCACGTACCTGAGGGGGAATGGAGACCCAGTCTTTCTCATTGTTATTGGGCTGCCTGCTCTCATTCAGGCACAGTGCATGTTATTAAAAACCATAGATACTGTCAGAAAAACAAATTGGTATTTGGGAGTTTTTATCATTGATTCTTAGTGAAGTCAGGATTTTATTATTTTAAGCAGGAAGCATTTAGGTACAGACTTATTGAGCTTGTTTGTGTCCAGTACTCCTTTATGAGTCCTTTTTTTTAACAGAAAGCTAGAGTTTAGTATTACACTTGAATTATTTCAGTGTAAATGGTAACTGTTGTTAATACCTAGATTCTTAATGTCACCTGGTACATGCAAAAACAGAGTTTTAACTATGATTTACTTATCAAGTTATGTAATATTAATAACCAAAGATCTATTAAGAAATCACAAGGCAAAGCTGTAAAATCATTCAAAAGTGAGGCGAATCTCTTGTCTCATCTGCTTTTTTCAGCTGTTTGGTTTGCATTGCAGCAGCGTTCAATAGTGACAGTGCATGTCCACCTGTCAGGTTCAGCATTGACACATAGCTCAGGGTGAGACATGGCAGACCTGCAGCCGCATTTTAATTCCACTGTAACAATGTAATGGTCTAGGTATGGTGGCTGAATTTGGTTGTATTTGTCTCTGTGCTGCTAGCACTGGTTTAAATTACATACAGGCTTCTAAGCCTTTGTCCCTCAGGTTAGTGGTCCTAGGGAGTTCTTGGACACAGGCCTGAAAACAGAAAGCTTGTGGGAAAGAAGCTATTTGTAGTATTAAAAAGCATAACTTCACTGGTCAAGCAACTAGGAGGTGAAGACAGATTAATAAATGTACTCTGGATGTGGTAGTTTATAGTATATTATTAGAGAGTTCTACTTGGCTAAGGTAGTGGGAGTCTTTTGGGGTTTTTCATTTGCTTGTAATTCGCTTTAAGGGTAAGATTCAGATGCTAAACACAAGTAGAACTGAGCTGAGGGTTTTGATGCATCAGTCCATGTTGCTCTTTCAAAATAGATGGAGTGGGTCATATTGAAAAATAGGCAGTAATAATTTGCAAGATAAGATTATTGTAATGATGCCTTAAGTATTAAACTTATAACCGTGTAGACAAACAGCCAGTTTTGTTATTTGTTCACAATTATGTACTCTGTGTGTGTATATATATATGTATATAAAATCTGCTGTGTGCTCACTGGATTTCCTATTATGCATACACTTGCTAGCTGAAGAGCAGTTAATTACAGCACAGACTTGTGGGGCCACCTCAGGGTCTGTCTAAATAATGAGGAATAGTGTGATATAAAATA
>NW_010125676.1:35505-78671 GCF_000699245.1 Pterocles gutturalis | reverse complement strand
CCATCTGTCACTAGCAGGCCTGGTGCCACATAAGCCTCCCCATGATCAAAAAAAATCAAAATTGCACGTTTGGCACCAACCTCTGAGCCAGGTGTTGATCAGGTGTGTTTTCCTGATCCTCTCAGTATTCATCCCTGCCACTGTGGGGATTGAGGAGAACACAACCTGTGCTCCTGATCCTCTCATCAATTGCCCCAGTGCCCTGAAGTCCCTTTTAATTGCTTTCGTACTTCTCTCCGCAACCTCATCGCTTCCAACCTGCATGACCCATAGTGGGTAGTGATCAGAGGCTGTATCAGACCAGGGAGCTTCCTGGTGACACCTCTAACCCGGGCCCCAGGGAGGCAGCAGACTTCCCCGTGTAAAGGGGCTGGTCGACATGTTGGGCCCTCTGTTCCCCTCAAGAGGGAATCACTGATGACAATCACCCTCCTTTTTTTCTCAGCTGAGGCAATCGCAATGCGCGGGGCCGACTGTCTCAGCTTAGGTGACCCCCTGGATGGACCGTCATCTTCCTCCTTATTTTCCTGGCCCTCTAGTTCCAGTGCCCCATATCTATTGCGTAAAGGCAATTGGGAGGGTGAGGAGGGGATTTCCCTGCCCCCGGGCTGTGACCTGTTTCCATTCCCCCCTTTCTCTTAGGTCCATTCCTTCGTCCTGCTGGCAAGAGGGGAGGGGATCCTCTGCTTCTTGTGGAGCCTCTTGTCTCCTGCCTTTGCCTCAGGGATGGCAGGATGCAGCTCCACCAATCTATCTCCTGCTCACACTCCCTAATACTCCTCAATCTTGCCTCTTCCTCCTGCAGTTTTGCCACCTGTTCTAGGGGCTTGTCCACCTGGGCACACCTATTGCCAGCTGGTTTGTTTCCCATCCCTACCCCAGGAGAGTAGTCTAGGCACATCCCTCAGACCAAGGTCTGTACGGTTGCCTCTGCTGCCTGTAAGCAAGCACAGAAACAACGCACACATTCTGCAGCCAGTGAGGCTTTCCAAAGGGACCTGATGATGCCAGTAAGTATTTAGTGGTTTATTAATCTTAACATAATCTGTATATCGCATTGCTGAGGTGACTTTGAAAATTCACACCTGCAACAAAGGAAACAATAAAGGAATCTGGACTTTTTCCCCTCCTTGAGAGTCACAAAAAACTTCATCCTTCAGACTTTCTGCTCCATTATAGCATTTCAGTTAAAGCAAAATTATTTTTCTCCATTCTGAAACTCCACCAAATTGCTTTATTGTACTTCACCTTTCTTCTTTTCACTAACTTTTCTATAATTCTGTAAGAATATGACTTGAATTTTTTCAGTCATCTATGGCAAGCCCTTGACTGAGTGTCACTGCTTCTTATCATCTCTAGCACCCAGCAGGACATTGGCAGCGTGTCCCACCTCCTTGAGCACCTTTGCCAGACTCCACTTCCTCTTAATGAGGACCTCAAGAAAGCACTTTCCTCCTGCCTCTCTCAGACCGAGATGTTTTTCCACTGCAGAGCAGCCTGCTCTGCCTCACTGACAAGCCTAATTCCCTAATACCTCTTGACCAGCTCCCTTTATTTATTAGCATTTTTTTTTCAGCACCAAGATCATTCCTCTGTGCTAGATGGTTAATTAGCTCTCCTCCCAGGTTTTGCAGGCTCCCATGGTGCAAGAGGTCTGGCCTTGGTCCCGCAGCTCTGGCTAAGTAGTCACGTCCCCCATCCTTCTGAGGCAGAGGTCTGGGCTCAATTTCTTTTGGAAGATTTCAAAACAAAAATATTGTTGTCTAAACTATATTTCTCCCCCACTGTGGGAAACTGCTGAACATGGACTTTATATTTCCAGGGAGGATAACATTTTTTTAACATAAATTCTAATTCAGAACAAGCTCTCCTCAGCACCAACTTCATAAAAGGCACTTGGCCCAGGGCTTGCTGTGGATTTAAACCAGTGCTAACAGCCACATCCCCCTCTCCATCCTGAGTTTCTTGTTCCCTCTTCATGTATGTCTATGCCATGACAGCACAGGCATCTGTGCAGTTCTGTGATGCACCAAGCTGTGAAATGTATCTAGCTGAAAGAGGATGATTTTTTAATTTTTGCTGGGGTACTGTTCAGTCAGTCACAGTTGATGATGTGGCTCACAAGCACCACAGCTAGAGAAGAGGTGGAAATCAACAGCAGGGACAAGGGGGGGATTTCTGCAAGAGTCACTGCTGAATCTCTGCAGAGCACTAACTTCCTGAGGGATCAGTGGAAAGCCAGGCATCCTCAGAGGTAACCACACTTATCATGGCCTTCATCTGCTTTTCAGACATTGCAAACACCAGCTACAACAGATACATCACAGGAGTACCACTAGCAACTTGAAGTTCATACACATGCAAATCAAACCATTCACAGCCTCTGGAGTCCCTGCCCTTACCTGCAGAGATCTAGCAATGCTAGTTAACGCACCACAGCTCACCAGAAGAAATACAGCCCTGGAAAAATTAAAATCCATTCACTGCAGCATATTCCTACTTATGCTCAAAACAGCCCTTGGACAGTGTCAGAATAATTTCCAATACATTACCAATGAGAACAAACCCATGCAAATAGGTGTGGATAGTTTGGAGTGGATTAGACTCTGTGATAACAGCAATTTTCTGTAAGTTTGAAACACAACCATTCTCTTTATTGTACTGCAGTCAGCTCTATCTGGCTAAACTGTATTTCTCCCCAGGTGTCAGGCGTTTTTTAAAGTACATAAAAACTGATTTTCTGATTTTACCTATTCTCTATCCCCTTCCTAATCTTCATCACAACCAGCACTGCCCGAAGTCACCCCCACAGTACTGGGCTCAGATAATTTACCAGTTACCTTCTGCTCCCTCTGCTGTACATGCAGCGGAAAAGCAGGCACGGAGCACGCTGCTGTTTTCCTAGCCTTCACCACACAGGTTTGCTGGTGCCATCCCTCTAGCTATCTCATGCTTCGGTACGTATGGCTCTGTACAGAAATATTTAGGGGATATTCAACCAGGATTTGATAAAATCACTAGAAGTTTCATATCAAATCGAGTGCATACATAGAAGTCCCTGTTTTGAATACATATACAAGTAGCGTAGAGAGCTTTCGCGTAGCTGAGATCGTTGTCTAAATAGAAGTTATCAACATGGAAAGAAGCTTTTAAATTATATTGTCATGGAAATCTATGGGAATCACATCTCTATCAGCAGGGTGAAGAGGAGGAGCACTTCGGAAAGACAACCTGGTGAAGTCTGACTGACCAACTTACCCAGGTTTACCCTCACTGCTTTATGCCCACTCCAGCTTATGTCTGAGAATGGAAACTCCTCAGAGCTGCAAACGCCCTCAGCACACCAAGCCTTTAAATCTGAGCTGTGTCTTTTGTGGCAGCAACAGCAAATACAATGAGCCTTAAATAAGGGGCAAAAGCAGAATGGCAAGTTCATCAGTTGGAAGTGACAGAGAAAGACGGAAAGACGGAGTGGGAGGGAATTTCTAATCAATCACAGGCCAACAAAGATCGACTGAAGTGATGCAGCTGGAAAAAAAGGCAAAGGTGAGCCCAAGCCCCATCTGGGGATGGCTGTTTGCTGGCTGTAGGGAGGGACTGATACCACCACACAGGACACCACCGTGATCTCAGCAGATATAACCATGCCCAGTTCTCTTTAAGAAAGTGGGATCCAACCTAAATCCAGTGTAAAGAAATAAAAAAAAAAAAAAAATGCTTTATGCAAGGAGATAAAAGAACTTCCTGCAGATTAAAACTAAGTAGGGGTACTAATTGTTTTTTAAAGAGACACCATGGGCAAAAATAAGGCAGAGCAAAGGCTACTTCAGCTGAAAGACAATCTGACACAAAACCAAATTAACCGCTTGTGAACAGTCACAGGGCATAGGGACCTAGCACTCCCTCCGCAGAGCAGCACCCTCAGTACTGTGATAATTTGTTCTTTCTCTTTTTCTAGCCCTGGGAGTTTTGACTCCTTTCTGGCCCATGACACAGCTTCAGTTGAAGCACTGAAGAAGAGCCTTATGCAGAACAGCCTCAGGGCGCGATTAGGTTTGAAATGTCAGGATGAGGACCAGTTAAGCCTAGGTATTGCATTTGTGGTAAAGGCTGTGGCCAAAAGACATTGCCTGTGATCATAGGCAATGACACCAATGTTTTCCAGGAGGCTTAAAACCACAGACTGCACCTGGGAACAGGGCATGGTGCCACACTCAGGTAACCACTGGAGTTGGGAGTGCACAACGTGACAATGGCAGAGCTTCTCACACAGCATTGCTGGGTAGAGACACAGGTATGATCAGCTTCAAGTTTAATCTCAACTCATAATGGAAGAGAATCAAAAAGCAACAATTCATCTCCATTTACAGTTTCACAAATAATAACGACAGGTAAAGTCCAAGATGAGGATTCTCTTACAGTGTTGTTAGTATTGACATTCAAATATAATGAATCCCACCATGAGGCTGGCTTAAAATTAATTCTTTCAAGGACTGCTTACAGAAATGGTAAAGTTTGTATTCTTTTTTTCATTCTACTGTCTAAAATACCAGCATGTATTCTGGTCGCAGGACCCAGCTTCTCTTTGCAACTGTCAATTGATTTTTTTAAAAAATCTCCACATTGCAGATACACAAGGTTCTTGGAAAATGCCTTGACTTTATAAGCCAGTTAACTCCTAAAAGTTAACAGTAATTCTTCCCCAAGTTAAAACGCAGTGATTTATATTATATTGAATCTGGATATAATTTGTGAGCTAGTGATGCTAAAAAAACCACATAATAAAAAACTCAGTGCAGTAATTAAAATTATGAGATTTTCATATCCAGACAGAGTGAGATGAGATGCTTTTAACTCCAACAGCACTTCTGCTAGCAGATCTAGAGCAGTGTGTACGAAGAGGGCTGTAGCTGTTTGCTGGGCTGCCTGGTAAATGCATTTATGACACTGCTCTTCCTACCACCTAATGCAAGATACTGATGGATGGTTATGACACAGTGGATTTGGGAATAAAGGACTTCTGTGCATATCCAGCAGCTCCTATAATGACATGGCTTCAAGCACTGTAAATATTGGTCCAACCCTCAGTGTTTTAACAGGCTGTTAGAGGTACTGATTACATAACAGATTACTTCAGACACCCTTGAGATTCATATCATCTAACAAGGTATGAGGCGCTGAGGGGAGGAGGGGCAGGGTTTACACAGTGATGCACTGCTCTATAGGGGCTATTGAGAGCTTTGACGTTATAAAGACTGTGAGTGGCTTTTACAGATTGTTCAATGAGAGACACAAAAGGTATCCTGTATCTTTATGCATATACAAATATTTACAGATCTTTTAAAGATCAAGACTGTTGTTATCAGTTTATGTGCTATATATTGGCATTATCCTGAGTGACCTCAGGAAAGCCAATGCTCTGCAGCGGTAGTGCGATGGTATGTTCAGCTCTGCTGAATCTCCATAGAGTGGGCCTGGAATGCATTGGTGAACAATACCCAGGACTGCAGAGAGCAAAGAATGAAGGGCAGCAGAGTTTGATAACCACATTAAAGCACTACCAACATCTGTTCAAGCCAAAGACAACACTATCTCCAGGAATTAACCTTCTGAACCACTTAATCATTAACTTCAGCAGAGAGAAAGTTAGACAACGAGAGCCTATTTGTCAGTAGCCCCTCAGAGAGATGTGGCAAGCAATATTTTACTGAGAACAGCGTGAGAAGGGCTTGCCCAGCTTTATAAATTTTAAGCGTAGAATATATTTGTGTGGGAAACAAGGAGGCAATGGGTGTAAATAAACAGCTGATCCTATCTTGAAGCCTTCGTTCATTTATCCTGTTTAAAGTGGCTTGACTAGTTTGTCCTGTGCTGTGTAACAAGATTTCCTCTGAACAAGAAGAGATGCTTCAGTTCTTACTCAGAAATATTCCTTCTTGTGGAAAGATTTGCAAATGGATAGGATGTTACAATTTTAAACTTGCACCTGTATCTTCAAGTTTTCTACTGAAAAACAAATTGGGGACTATTACTTTGCAAGAAGCAGTAGAGCTAGAGAAGCAAAGTGGTTTTGTTTAATAATTATTTGTCTATATATACTGTTTGACATGTGAGGTCGCCTGTTAAGTTGTTCTGCTACAACCTGGCCAAACGCCCTCCCTTCACAAGATTACAGTTGTTATGGATTTTGTTTCTTTTGGTTTTGATTTTGTTTTTCAAAGGAAGAAAGGCTTTGGTTTCTTCAAATTACAGTGCCCTAAATTTGTATCAAAACCACACTGTGGTGCAGTTGGGGCTGACAGTTTATTTCTCTGGACCTCATGTAATCATTTACCAAGGGGGTGTAAAACACTGCCACATAAGAATGATGCTGTTTAACACCCACTTTGCACCAACCTCAGTGGCCACACAAGCTGTAAAACAATGCATAATGAGAGCCCATATGTCTGCTTAGATATTGCCACAGTTGGAGGGGGCAAAAAGAAGAAAAAAAACAAACCATTAAGAAGAGAACTGACTGAAGGGCTGCATACAGCCACCTCCTCCAAGCCAGGAATTATATAACACCACAATTGGGTTACCCTGGGAATGGCCCAAGGTCTCAACTGATCAGTGCAGGGAATGGGAAGCGAGTCGCAAGGGAAAAACCACTTGGTTAAAGTATATTGTTCAGGTGACAGACTGGTCCCTGCTGTCCATACTGCCTGAACTGCCCTCCTTAGAATTATGATCTCTCTCGTGGGGGAAAAAGGGATGGTCTAACACCAAGGGATGAAGAAGGAAGATCTCAGCCATTGGCTATTTTTTCTGGGTTAGCTTTCTGTTGGTCAGCAAGGTGAACCGACTCAGTATAGAGCCTCATATATGTCAGAGCCAGCACAAAGGCAGCATCACACAACCAGGGACAGAGACCCGCTCTCACAAAGCAGCAAGACGTTAAATCACCTCAAACCACAACATATAACTTCACTTCTATGCATTTGCTTACAAAGCAAACTGGTAATTTCAACAAAAAAATTCATCAAAAATGCTTATTTTTTCAATAAATGGTACAATATTAACACCCTTGGTAGAAAACACATGGTTGAATGGGCATAGAAACTGAATTACCCACTCAGACTAGGGATCAGACTGGAGAAAGTGTGGGCTGCACCTGGTCTGGAGGTAGCATTCCTACCTGTGTTCCCTTACCTGTGCCTGTCCAGACACAAGACAGAGATGCTACAGTCCAACAGTAATCTACATCTTACATTAGGCATGAATTATGCCTCCCAGCTCATCTGACCTTAATGCTTTCAGTATGATTAGTGGTGCGCTCACAAAAAAAAAAACCCAAAAAAAACCAAAAAAAAAACCAAAACCAAAACCAACTAAACAACAAAACAAAACTTACCTATTTTTAAATCAGTGAAAGGTAAACGGCATTGTCTCCCCAAAGACAGTCACATTTACAAACATACTGGGAAGATGCTCCTCTGGTCAAGACATCTTAAGGAAATGTTCCTGAGACAATTAATTTCTCCAACAGGATTATTCATCATAGTCTATACTCCCACAGATTGATTTCTCAGGGTTTATAATGGTAATTTAATCCTTACTGCTGACTGTTGATGCTCTTCAGAGACTGAGCAGCATAACTGGTTTCTAAACCACTGTCTGCTGAGAAGACTAAACTGGAGCAGCAGACAAGACACTCTCCTTTCACTTGGGTCTCTGAGCTCATTAATGTGGATAATTAATTGGACCTTTGTAGCCCTGTCTTTGTATACCAACAACAAGCAAGTCACAGTAGCTGTACTACCCCCCCCTCACCTGAGCACTCTTGCACAGACACCTGCTGCTCATAATTAAGATCCATTGCCCAAATTTACATTTCCTGATTTCTATCACTCAGGTCCTAGAGACAAAGGAAAGCATTTACTGCAGGGAAATGACAGCTCAAATTATGCTTCTCGCATATGGCTTGCCTGGGCAGCTGCTTATGCTAAAGGACCCTGACATGAAACACCAGAATGTTTCTATTTAAAAAGTATATGTTTGGATTGAATTTAAAGAAAGGCACATGGTGAATTCCCCCTTAGGGGGATAATAGTCTTTTCATTAGATAACAAGTGTCAAAAGATGCCATAAACTTCCTGGCAGGCTTTGTTAAGGCACTGTGCTGCACAGAGCTCAGCAGTGAATTGCAGAGTCCCCTCTTCCCTCCCTGAACTGGCTGTTCAAGTGCGTGCACCTGGTTTAGGAAGAGCAGACGTCTCACAAACCATGCAGTGAAGACCTTACCCTTGGCTTACCTGTGAAGAGGAGGCTGACCCTTGCATCCACAATTCAGCGAGGCTAATACGGCACAGGAGAGCGAGCTACTGTGAAGTCAGTTGACAGTCTTCGAAAACACAGTCAAAAATGCCAGATATTTCTATGCAGAGCCAACGGAGCGTGCAGCTCCCACTGATACTTCAGAGGGAGGCAACTTCCCACATGCACACTTTTATTGCGCCAGCAACATCAGCCCCTGTTCCTCAGCTTTTTGAGTGATGCTAATAGCCAGAATGAATCTCCTGGTAATAGCTCAAGTTATTTCTCACTGCATTTTTCCTCCAGGCTTATTAGGTTGCTGCAATGCCCCAGGGCAAGATTCAGCTTTCATTGGAAGCCTTTTAGAGTCTTCATTGGGTTTAAATCAATCATCCAGATGATGAAAATTATTGCAAATGTGATTTACTCACATACCAAACGGGAGCTAACCCAGAACAGCTACCAGGGCAGAACTTCAGTGTCAGTGGGATTTGGATTTGCAGCTTGCTTCAGTTCATTTCCAAACCTGGAATTCACATTCAAGCATGTTTTCAGCTCATATTTAAGAGAAGGAATGAAATTAAAACTATGAATGGGAAACACAATAGAGTGAATATGGAGGGCCATAGGGTGACCTAGTACAAATATCAGTGTATAATGTTAATCCAGAGTGATCTGAAGGGAGTCCAAGGGGTAGTGGTGCAAACCAGATCAACAGAGAGCATAATCTGTATGAATGTCTTGATGCTCTGCCCCTGGTTTGCTCCTTAGCTGAGGATCAAGAATCAAAAATGACTTTCATTCCCACTTCATTGTTTGCTCTCTGCTTTATTTACATTTTCAGATGAGCTAATCCAAAGAGTGATGGCTAAGATTTTAAAGCATTGCCTCCAAATTTTCCTAGTTCTGCTCAGAAAAATGAGATAACACTCAAGATAGAGGACTCTTGAGAGTCTCATAGAGTGTCTCTGAGATCCTTTCCACATATCCTTTTGGAAGTATTTTTTCTTTCACTTTCCCTAATTAAAAAAAAAAAAAAAAAAAAAAAAAAAAAAACCAGCTAGGTGCAAGATGCATTTTTCTGCTTTTAAACTTTGAAACAGGTAGTGCTTGCTATTATTGAAGCTAGGATGATAAGCTAGATACATGTGAGGTCTGATCCAACTTGGCAGTTCCTCTTTTCAAGGACAAAAGCAAACATCCAGTTCATGGCATCTGAAGAGCAAAGTTCCACACTTGAGTTTCTTTCTTTAAGTGAATGTAAAAAAGGTTTAACATTAAAGTTACCTAAAATCATGACTGTTTCTGAAAACAATAAAGTGATGGATATTTGATTGCTTACATTTAAGAAAAAAAGAAAATATACTAATTTTTAACAGAAGTAACAACTACCAAACTTCATTAAAAAATTAAGACACTTCAGAACTAGACACAAAAATGGCACGTTATTCCTTATCTGTGACATAACTTCAGAATACGTCCATAGCAGTACCTGTTCAGCAGCCTGTGGCAAATGAAAAAGACAAAGAAAAACATTGCACTGGGAGTCATTAATTGAATTAATTAACCTAGTGACATTGTCATAAGAAGAATTTATCTGGCAACCAGCAGGAGCAGATCTCTAATCATTTCACCATGGCTTCTTCCACAGATTAACTGCTACACAAACCCCTGGCAGCTGGCTGTTAACATTGCAAATTATCAGAAATTAATTAGCCAAATGCTGTGCACCCATGTGGATATTTTTGTTTTTAAGTAAAGATTGTGGAGTCAATAGCTCATCTGATGATTTATTGAGAGAAAACATCATTCTTTAAATAAATAGGTTGTAGCATGGTTTTCTAATGGGAGAAAGAAAAAAAAGGCAGGGGGGCAGAACTTACAGCAAACCATAGTAACAAAAGCCAAACATTTGTAAACAGGAATTCAAAAAATCCACTCTGAAAACAGAGACATACACAAATTAATTCAGAAAGGTCTTTAATTCTATTTGAATACTTCTCAGAATAATTAAGGTTGCTGCTTCAATCTATTAAGCGGGAATTCAACTATTCAGAAGTACTTCTGCAAAATAGCTTTGTTCATCCAGATAGTAATCACTATATCACACATGAAAAACAGAATTTTAAGGAAACTGAAAGGGTAACATGAAGCTTAGCCTTATTATTTTCTGCAACCTCTTGTCAGAGTAACAGGCAATGTAACCATAGCACTTTGGAGAGACTCCTTTTGATACTACAGTGCTTCTTTGGAGTAGTCAAGGACTTGTCTAAAATAAAGTTTTAATCTCCGTGTGGTTTAAACAAAAGGAAAACATATTCATTCTCGCTAATGGGTTTGAACTGTCATCCTCAAAATCTCTTTTACTTCTGCCTAACAGTGCTTTATTTGTATGTTTTCTATTTAAATTAATTTGGAAAACTCAAGGAAGGAGTTCTTAAACATGCAAACCTGACACTTTATAATCAATGGGCAATGTAATGCATTTCTATTTAACAACCCACAATAATCCATGTTTTTGGAGGAGTGGGGTTTATAGAATGCAAGCAATAACAAATTTAGCCCAAGAATGCACAGATTCATCTGGACATAGAGCTGCTGTGAGGGTAAAAGGGGGGCAGGGGGGAAGAGAAGAGGAGAAAAGAAAGATTAGAGTGGTGCCTAACTTTCTTTGAGGATGTATGGAAACACAGAGGGTCGGATGGGATGTTGCTGACAGTCAGTACTGAGGCTCTGAGAAGGTGATCACAGGTTTGAAATAATACCTTGTAAGAGACCCCAAGGGAAACATGACTGGCCAGGTTATCATCCCAGGCTAATGGGATACTCTTCCCGTTGGGACCTGCAGGCTCACAGTCTCAGGTTTCCACTCTCTGTGGGAAGATGAGGCTGTGAGGAACTTTCTGAGGGCAAGGCAACCCTGTGAACTGGGAAGGGGCCTCCGGCAGTGGGTACGGATGTGGAGCTGTCCAAACACAGCTGGGGCAGTGCGAGGAGAAAGAACAGGCGATGCTCTCCCTTCTCCCAGTGAAAGCAAAAATATCCTGAAACTAAGGACCACTGGCCCTACCAGGGCCAGGCTATCCCCCCAGCCTCCTAATCACAGGTAGGGCATGTCACAGACTCACAACGCTCATTTATGCTTGGCAGAAAATGAAAACTTCTATTTATGAGAAAGTGGAGGTTTCCAGTGCTTCATTCCATACGAGAACAAAGTCCACATCCCAGAAACTTCTATAACCAGAATGTTCTGTGCCAATGCCTATCCAAAAAATAGGGATGTTCAGAGCCAATCCACTGTCAAAGCAGGCAGCTGCCGACTTTGCTTATTCCCTGTCTGCCTCACTAGCTGGCAGGTTACTTCCGTTCCAGGTATGGAGCTAGGACATGTGCCTGTGTGCAGACAGCCAAAAAGCCTTGCCTGGAAAGCATGTAATATATAGAAACCCGAAGTTCTCAGACATCATCAACTTCCAGTGCTACTAAAGCAGTCTTAAAAGACTGATATTTTCTAGTATATTCCCATGTTCCTGCTAGTGGATGTACAGTTACTTGTTGACATGTACTGTTCTACATTTAAACAGCTGCTTCTCTTGCTCTGTTTGACAGGAGGCTTAGGGGATAAATACTGCAGAAGCAAAATAAGAGCCAGCTTCTTGAAAGTTGATACCTCAGCTATGCTCAGTTTCTTGCTTCTTGGGAAGCTCCTTTATCACAGCATGTGTCTTACTGTTACATGACACAAAGTATCAACTCACAGACTTACAAGTAAGTTCCTAAATCCACATTTATGCAACAAAAAAAGCAAATTACTTTATTTTTTGAATGTTGATTTCTCATTGCCTGGCTGTAGAAACCTAAAATTTACACCTTTATATCTATGCATTATACCTTTAGATTTTCCTGCCTATAAGCTGTTGTCTGCTTAACTCCACTGAGAAAGAATGAGGTGTTAGGAAAAGGGTACAAGGAATAAGATGGCTAAATAGAAAAACAGACACTAGAATCTGAGCATTAATTATAATAATTTTCTTAGGAGCTGAGAATTTCTACTGCAAGACTCTTCCAGTTTTTACTGTTGACTACCATAAGCATTAAAATAATCAAGAACCAACCTGCCTAAACTCTTCAGATAATTTTTAGTATTATATTTTACGGTGTTTGAATTCTTATAGACCCCTTTCAAGCATTTACCTTATAGGACTGTCATAATATAAATGAGTTTTTAAATAAAGCTATCAAATGTCATTAAAAAAGAGAGGACCATTGCAAAAACAAGCTGTAGCTGAACTCTTCTTAGCACAAACTTGTTGGACATTTCCAATTATGCAGCACTTCAGGAGAACTGAAAAGTGCACTTAGTATAAGCATGTGTACAAGGATTTACAATATTTTTTGTGCAGCAGTCTGTGTGTATAGATGGTCAGGCAAAGCAGCAGTGGAGGAAGTCTGCATTTCATCCTGAGAATAACTTTAGAAGCCCTGTGAACATTTTGTGTATCATACCCTGAGCCGGGTACTGGGCCAGAACTGAAGACAAGAACTCTACTGTAAGAGGAGCCTTTTTCCTTAAGTATATGAAACTCCTGGTTTTACATTTTTCAGTATTCTTGTGCCAGAACTGTGTTGTGTGAGTACTTCCCAGTAGAAGAAATCTTCAGCACATGTGATGTGCTGCCATATAAAGTTACATAAGTGTCTAATTTCTTTTGTGGATATTGTCAAAGGCCCTCACGAATACGTGTGCATATGTGTTTGTCCCTGTGTTACAAAAGCACTTGTGCTTTGTGTGAGGAGTCTTGTGCCTCTTCGACTTCTCATATCCAAAGAGAAATAGTGTTCCCAAAGGCTTCCACTGTGAAAAGACTGCAGGAACACTTTTCGTGTAAGTTTTATTGTGCCCAGATGACAATAGCTTGTATTTTTTCTACATCAGAAGATCTTTTCATGTATTTTCCCTCCCCCTACCCATTATAAAACATATGTTCCTCCGTGCAATGTAAAACAAAACATGGGAAAAGACAGCAGCTTTAACCAGAATTTTCAGAAAAACATGGTTTTTGTTTTCTTGCACTTTCCTGGGTGACTTGTCATGTCAAATAGTGTCAGTCACATCTGATTAGGTGACTTTATGGCTCCAAGACATAAAGCTACATGACTGATGCACCTCGATGCAATGCACTGCAAGATGACTCACCCTCTGGGAAACTTAAAACAATGCACTTTTCAAAAAGCTTAACCCTTAATGCTCGGAGTCAAATTCCACTACCATGCTTCCATTATGTTGATATGATAGAGGGTGACCATTGACTTTAAGGTGTAAAGAAGAAGCATGGCTTTTCAGAAAGTGAACTGACTTAGTAAAAGGTCTGAAGAATTTGCTGGTGAGTTTTTGACTTGGTATTAACGTACCTGACATTGGCTCAATACCCCTTATTTTTTTTTTTTTTCAGTAAAATACTTAATTTTTGATAAATCTAGAATACTTTGCTCAGGATTCACAAGGAATAAATAGGACAGATCATTTATTTGTATTCTTTATCCAGCCTTCCAGTTTGGAAAATCATACATACAGGTCATAAATTGCATCTCTGCATTGAAGAATTTTTAGCAAATGTCTTATGCATCTGCAAATATTGAGGCACTGTAATTGAAACAACAGTAGACAGTTCACAGAGTAACAATTTACAAATCATCGTGGTTTTACCACAGCGGTTTTTGTGCTTAAATGAGATGTTTTAGTAAAATATTATTTGGACGAATAAAAATTGGGGGGTGGGGGGGTGTCATTAATTGCCACCTAGGGTTATTTCCCCCTTTTATTTAAACTCAGTGATAAGACAGAGATGCTCTGAGATATGTTTTTGAGGAGAAATATTTTTCATGAGATTTTGAAAGTAATTTACTATTTACTTTATGCAGGAAAAAAAGACACAAAGCAATATACACATGGTATTATTCATCACAGATTTTTGCTTTTTTTGACAAAAGCTAGTCCAGATATCTACTTAGATGTGATCTAAAACCTCAGAAATAATTGTGCTGCATTAAAGTAATATAGGTGTTTTACCTGTAGACAGTAACACATTTAAACATTAGATATTACCATGCCATAAAGTAATATTATTTTCTTACATTGCATGATGATTAGATCTCAAAAAAATCACACTCTTTATCTGCGCAATCTTCATTTTAGCTATTTGCCTGTTTAAAAATAATCCACCAGTAAAGAAAATGGAACAGGTTGTAATGATATTATTTTAGCTAAGTGTGGAAATATTAAACCATGTGGTGTCCAAACAAAGAAAGAAATACTGCAGCAGCAACAAAGGAGCTGCACTTTGCCTTAGAGCTGATGGTGAGCCATGGCCACCATCCATCTCCCACTTTGGACCTTTCTGTGAACTTTGGGAGGCTGAACATCTTGCGAAGTGCTATCTCCCTGGGAGAGTCAAACAACACAACACCTACTAAAGACAGACAGTAGTAACAAGGAAGGCATCAACCCAAAGCTAATCAGCATCGGTTTATCTACAATTTATGCTGCAGAGTAACTCAAAATGAAAAGTTTGTGTGCCAGCAGTTGATACAAAGTGTTTGTATGTTTGTGTTGGTTTATGGATGACATCTTGATGAATATATCAGACCAATAAAAACCTAAAATTACATACATTAAATGGATTAAAAGCTGGTTAAATAATAGGTTACCACACGTAATTATAAATAGGAATCGTGTTTAACAGCTCTTTTGAGTGCAGTCCCTAAGAGTCTCTTCTCTGCTACTTAACATTTCTATCAGTGTCCTGGGGGAAACAAAATGAATATAAAAACATTACTGATAAGGAACACAGACTGGCGGAAGGTTAACTAAAGAAGACTAGACCAATAATACAAAGTAAGCTGGATGGCTCGATAAATTATGCACAATAAGCATATACACATTTCAGGAGAGCCAAATATAAAATCAGAAAACCTGGAAATGAAGTGTGCAGGCCACGGTAACAGGCTGAGGAATCTATCCAGGGGACCACCAATGCTGAAAAAAGTCTGTGGGCCTGTGGATCAAAATTAGTCTCCTGCACAATAAAGTAACCAAGGGGGGCAGTGTAATCTTGGGGTATGTAAGCAGCAGAATCTCAAGGAGCAGCAGGTTATATTACCTTTTTACCTGGTACTTGTGCTACTGTTCCTGAAATCTGTCCACAGTTCTGGCATTTACAATTCAAAATCAATACTGGAGAATCAAAAAGTCCAGAGAAAAGTTACATGAGTGAGTAAAAGGCAGGAAAACATGCTTTGTGGTGAAAGACTCCAAGAGCTCAATCTATTTAGCTCCTTTCAAAAAAGACCATCTGACTGGATCATAGCCCTTACACAGTACAAAAGGAAGAGAAATCTGATGGCTGTATTTTAGACAGAAGATGTATTGGCTGGATTTTGAAACTTGATAAATTCACATTAACTCCAAAGTTCAGATTTCACTCCAAAGTTGAGCTGGTAGAAGAACAGATTAAGTGCAGAGAATATGTTTTGTTTTTTTTTTTAATTTTATTTACTGTGCATGGATGGTTTTGCAAACACAATATTCTAGTTGAAGCACAAGTACTGACCTTGCAGCAACAATTCATAGCGGAGTCCCACTGCTTAGGTTATTCAGGGAGCTAAGTTCCATGACCACAATCATCCCTGTTGACCTACAAATCCATGACACTAGCTGAAGATCAGACCCTAAGTCTGAAATTAAAAATAATGCTCACATGCACAAAAGCTAGCCACGATAAACCACTCTAAGAACCATCTTTAGTGTGTATGATATTGACCACAAACTCCAGTTTGTCCCTTACAACCGTGAGTTGGTTACAAATTCCTAAGAAAAAGACTGACAGAACATATTCACCTCTACATGAGCTGCACAAAAGGCTCAAGAATAACTGTTCCCGGTGGAAAGGGGGAAACTGGAACAAGGGAATCTTATGAACCTTGCACTATTGATTAGCTACACTCAGCTAGGACAGTAGTAAATACTGACGGACTATTGCCTATCACTGCTAGTCAAGGTTGTCATGTGCACTGGTGTAGAAGAGACCAGCAGCATATGACACTTCACTGAAGGGAGAAGATTTATAAATCTATTTGCTGAAAATAAGCTGTATTCAGTTACTAAAATTCAATCCAATTTTTTACAACTGCAGAATTTATTTGGCTCTGTTAAGAGGACGGGATTGAAAACCAGCCACTAGTAGCTTTTACTTGCATTTATCCTGCTACTCCAACATCAGAGGTGACTGGGTGATACCCCAGCATCATGCCATCTGTATTAGTAAAACCTACTGTAGCTTTATGATATTTCAAAAGGAGACATTGGCTGACCCAACTGTTCATTACTACCGCTGTATCACTCTCTTATTTACTTGCAATCCTAAACTGGGAATAGGAAGACGGAGATGCTGTAAACCATCAGACTCCTATGCGATTGCAGCCTGAGAGCAAAAAGACACTGCATGATAAATTCCCACCTGCATCAAACACTCTTATCTTCTTCTCATTTCTTGTGCCCTCTCCCACTCACCTGGAACTGAACACTTCCCCTTTGTTTTATCTTATCTTGAAAACAAGGAAATACCGTGAGTTACATGTCAATATGACCTCTGTGAACTAGGAAAAAGCTGTCTAATGTAATGCCTTGTGGCTCCATTAAACCAATTAAAGATGCATCTTGAATTCTGCTGTGTTGGGAAAAGAAAATATGCTTTAGGCTGTGAGTTTGAAACATGTAAAAAGACTAGAAATAAAGACTTGCTCTTCTGCTCAGAGATCATTCATAAGATGAGCTTACATAGGAGTTTCCCAAAATTACCTTTAAACTCTGTTTTTCCATTTATTGAATATTTCCATTTTATATATATTTCATGGATTAAATTGAAAATGTTAGCATTTTAGGCAAGCTGAGGGTTAACCAGGGAAATGGGAAGTAATCTCTAACAAAATGGTTAGTAATCTTCTTTCCATAGTTTAGGAATCAATGAAACAATAAGCAAGATGAAACATTTGTATTTATGGCATTTCCTTTGCCTTATCCATGTACAAACTCATTGCCTCATGGAAGACAGGGGACTAAGTCTTGCCTTTAGCTTTCCTCTTATACTTCCATATCAGACTATACTTTTTGACCAGAAAAAGTTAAGATACACTAACTACTCTTCTAGGTCAGGGCAGATCTCTATAAATTCAGTCAATGACTGGGATTCCCACATTGACCATACTGCGGTGTATAGCAGAGAAAATCCAGCGAGGAGGAGCACAGACAGGATGATGGATCTTTCCAAGGACATCTGAAATGGTTATGAAGTCCCTGGACTGCACAAAAAAAAAAAAAAAATTATGAAAGAGCTGTCTTGAATGTTGTGCTCTTCTGCAGTTGGTATTTACCTTTGAGTGGAACCAGCACCAGATTAACGCTGTCTGAAGCCAGGGATGGCCAAGTCTAAAGAGCACTAAGCATCCAGATGAAATCTCAAATTCAGATCTGTATTTGCCAAGAAGGGCCCAAGCTTCCTAATGCTGTGAAGGTAAAAAAAGTCACATTTCATTATAAAATTAAACTAAGTAAAGTTAAACAGACCTTAAAAACTTCTCAAGGTCTTTGGAGAATGGAGGAAGACATGAGTCTTGCCTTACTGATGTCCAGACTTGATCTGAAGCCAGATGACATTAGATATATGCCAACTACATTAATACATTTTCACTGGACAAATTAATACTGAGACTTTCTCCATACACAACTGTCGCATCAGTATACACTATTTTAGTTGGGAATGTCATTTCATTAAATAGATAAGCTAGTATGATCTTTATTATGGGCACTTCCATGAAGATCTCACACATCAGACCATTTTTTTGCCCTTCCTATAGAGGAAGAGCTGTGGCAAATGCTTACAGTGACATGTTTGATCCCTAACTATACCACTGTAATAATACTGGGTTTTAGGAAAGCAGTGTAATTTCTGGGTGCACGTAGTGCATCAGTGTCAGAACAAGATGTGGCAGAAAGTTACCTTTAATTAACTTCAGCTTAAGTTGCATTTGATTTCGGCCTGACTCCTATAGGAAAATCATTAGCAAAAAATGTATAATGTAACAGAGTTATTTATAGTTTACCTCAATATGTTTTGTATTTTTTTAACTTCCACACCACTGGTGAGGTCAAGAAGCCGCTTCCCTATGGGCCTGTCTGACTGCAGCGAGGATTGGCTGTGTCTGGAGATACCTGATCTCAGATGAAAAGAACTGGTGAACTTTTGATGAATGCTTCGCTGAGATGAAGTCTGAAGGTCTGCCCTCAGGTGTGACAACAAGAGGCTTCTGCAGATACCCTGCAGAAATACAGATACTGCTCCATGAGAAGACATTAAACTAGAATTACATTTCACCAGCTTCGTTGTCAGTCCAGGGGAAAAGCAAAACGTTTACTACCCTGAATCCAGAGGGACAGCACTAGCAAATTCCCCACCGCATTGTGTCTGTGCAACATAACTTTCTTCTGACAGTGGAAAACAGTTCTGTTTCTACAGCCAGAGTGCTGCTAGTAAGGAAAAGAAATATTTTCTCCATGAAAGACAGCTGGGGTGGAGCTCATCTGTTTGTAAATGAACTCAGATCAACCTATCACAAGCTGCAATCGCTGCTTCTGGTCCTGGACATCACTCCCAAATGGTGCCTCATAAAATGGGAGGGCCAGAGTCTTACATACAACCAGCTATAAAGTGCCTGTGATCATAGCTTAGCTGCTTTCTGAGTGTTGGCAGGAGCTGTCACTGCACTTCTGGACCGGCTGGTTTGCATCCATCTTAATGCCATTTACTCACAGTCCTGCTGTGAGTGTTATCAGACGTGCATGGCCTCGTGGGCAGCCACTGTGCGTTGCTCTGTTCAGCTCCTCAGGTTTGACAGAACGTGAAAAGAAGCCGAAGAGTAAGAAAATGCAGTGTACTAACAACAACAAAACCAACAGAAACTCTGGTAGCAAATGACTTCTTTTTGGCGTTGCACCTAGCTTGGACATTTTATCTGAACAATAGCAAGTCAATAAATCAAATAAGCCAGTTGGAAGAGATGTATTTAACTAACTAAACCGCTGAGCCTTATCTGTTAGCAGATAAGTGGGAACCAGATTAAGGAGATCACTAACTTTAAAGACAGGTAGCATGGACAGGAGGAGCAAAAACAGATGTCATGTTTTCTCTTTGTCTGGATTAACACAGCAGCAAGGACATGCAAGCAACAAATTTGAGATGAAGTTTTTACTAAAAGAAAAGGATACTCAACTTTGATTCTCAGTCAAATGCTCCATTCCTTACGCTTTTGCCAACACTTTCAAAGACCACCTAGTTTGCACCAGATGTGTACAAAAAAAATGGACATGAACGACTACAATCAGTGCAAAACACCATGGGCAAGAAAGAATGAGTACATTACAGGATTTTATGTATTCCTTCACTGTTTGAAGTTAAAATCTAACTATTTTTCATGCTACAGAGATAGCTCTGAGTAATCACTATTTCTGTCCTCTAAAACAAAACACACAGGTTGCCTTTCACAAAACTGTATTCTGTGGAGGATTATTGATCTGGGAAAATATCTAAATGCTTATATAAGACCAGTGGAAACAAAGCAAGACTGTAATTATTCTGTATTACAACTTTTCATATATTCCAAAAATCTTTTGAAATGGGAGGGTACGTATCAGCATATTTTTAATAGGAAATTTTAGAGGAATGTGAAATCCATTTAGCTGCTCTGCAGAATGAGTAATTTCAACAACATTTACTCTGAAAGAAAATGCAGGTATTACTTCCTGCTTCTCCCCCACGCCACACATGCACAAAAGGAAATGTCTTGAGAAAATTACTTTAATATTGATATTCTTCTTGTAATAGAGTCCTTGTTACTAAGGCAGGCCTCAGAGCACAGCAGCACATTACCGGGCTGGAACGTAAAGGCAAATTGCTGTTTAACTTTGTGGTGTGCTTTGTAAACTGGGAGAATGGAAATGCGAACCAAAATCAGGAAATGCTATTACTGGTCATAGAGAAAGTAGAGAAAGGTGCTGGTGAGCCAAGACTTGCATGGGAACTGTTGTGAGCGAGTGACACTGCAGGAGCTCAGCCACCCAGGGCCAGCCCCAGGGGGAGTTTTCCCTGACCTGCTTCTCACTTCCAGTAGGCAGAGGGGAAAGGAGACATCTGATATCCCTCTGTGGCAGCAGTGAAGCAGCATATCCTGAACAGGAGGCTGTTTGCACTGATCAGTGAGAAAAGGCAGGAGAGGAGTGAAACATTTGTCCAGCTAGGAGAAGAGTAATGTGGCAGCTACAAGTATTTCTGCAATTATTATTTGAAAGTGTTATAACTCATCTCCACTGTTTTTCCCAGGTATGTCTGGGTTTGTGTTAAGTCCAAGAACTTTTCATTTGACAGGTAGAGGAGCCAGTGACATAAAGCTGCTAATGCCTTGCCCAACCCTGGAAGAGGTGAATCACCAGAGGTGACAACAGGGGGAAGTTCCACAGCTCAAGCAAGGCTCTATATTAATCTGTTGATCTGCCATCACAACCCACAGTGCCCAGACAAGTTAGGGAATACTGATAACTCTCTCTTTTAGTGTGAAAAGTGCACTTATCTTCAAGAAAAAGGCAACACGTGCCTGAATGCATTCCTGTGTTTTTCAGATTTCATCTTAATGTAACTGGATGCAAAACCCAACAACTGTTGGATGAGGTACTTCCATAGGATTATACAAAACCAGCATCATATTCAGGGGGCTGCTTCAAACTACGGCCTCCAGTGGTCTCTGGTTCTCTCTTTAATCCTATTCTGCTTCTGAACCATGGTACCTATCATGTGCTGTGTGTGATGTTCAGTATTACATACACTGAAGTCTTTATTTCTGGAAACAATTAACACATGCTTCTAGCTCTTACTGCTCTGTGATAGGCCAGGTAAGAGAGGTAGAAGCCAATCTGACAAGTATGAAGATATTTAAAAGACCTTATTTGCAATTATGAAACAAAGAAAAAAATAAATTTATATAAAACACAATTAATATTAGTATTTTCATAATCCTGTATTTATAGAATTAGGCTTATGACAGAATACTGTTGACTTCGTCTCTGGAAAGGTTTGGGGATGACTGCCTGGGAGGTGCTCCAGCCCCCTGATCATTCTCATGGCTCTCCTCTGGACTCGCTCCAGCAGGTCCAGGTCTTTTTTATGTTGGGGGCCCCACGACTGAACGCATTACTCCAGGTGGGGTCTCACGAGAGCAGAGCAGAGGGGGAGAATCACCTCCCTCGACCTGCTGGTTACACTTCTTTTGATACAGCCCTGGACACGACTGGCTTTCTGGGCTGCAAGCGCACACTGCCGGCTCATGTTGAGTTTTTCATCTTTTTGGTCAAGACTTCATCTTGTCCCACTACTATTTGCTGCCTGTGCAATTAATTCAACTACATCTTTTAGGAATATTTTAATGTATAGCCACAACAAGAAACAAATACCCTTCCTGTATTTCATGACAGAGGAGGATCCCTTCTGGCTCATTCCATGCAAAACTCCTACTGAAATAACAGGAAAGGAAAGCAAGACAGGGAACTTTGAGGTTTTATTGTTCAAAAAGATCTCTGAAGCAAATACAATGTGAAGTTCCAATAAGTGATAAACTTCCTCTTTGGCTGATATAATTCAGCCTTTTTCTTCTTGTTGCTTAGTCAAGGTTCTCTAACCACAGATTTTAAGTGTCTCACGTAACACTTTCACACACATGGTTATTCATAAGGACACTATTCATAGTGACCATTTTAAACCACAGTACAGTGATGTCAGGAAATCACACAACACAATTACTGTGTTTTGAGTAGCCTCTGATTTTCCTTGGGAAATCTGCAAATTCATAAGAGGGCACTTAATTCAATGAGGTTAATTTGTATCACATTTTGAGAGCAAAATCTGCCTTGATCCATTATTCTGCAGTAATTAATCAAGAAAATAGCTGCCTATACCTAAAGTCCAAATATGAATGAATGTAACATCTTTTGAAATCACTGAATTCTCACTACAAGCAACAAGAGGATTCTAGCTTGTCTAAACAGTGGAAAACCTGAGCATTTATTACTCTTCCCAGATCCAGACTTAGAAACCCGATTTTAAGTGATTATATTTTGTAATACTTTGTGATATGGCTCATTGATTAGGAATCAAACCACACTTAAGTTGTTATACTTTCCCTGACTTTAAAAAGATATGGCAAAATCTTTTTGTCCTGTTTGAGTTCTTCTGTTGCTCTTACCACAATATCAGACTGGAAAGCAATGAGGAGCCTAATTTCCTGCATCTATCCAGATGGAAAACACTATAATAGCCTGAAAATACTCCAAGCAAACTAATGCCTTCATTTTGTCGTGTTTTTTGGAGGGGCTTTTGATTACTGTTGATTATATTCAGTATCAAAATATAAAGTTGTTTACTTTACAGTGTGCAGACCTTGCAAGACCTACATACTGTATGCTAAGGTGCAATGGCTACATCTGCTAGTAAGTGCTGAGGCACCTGGTTTTTGACAGACAAAACCAAGAAAGAAGCTCATGAAGCCAGGTGTCTTCATGTTTGTAATTGTCAGCCAAGCTGCACAGATAAGGACAACAAACCAACCCATTACACCTATAGGGATTCTGGATCAGCAATTAGACCTACACAGATAAAAATATTTCCTTTCTGACAAGGTACATTACTTCAGTTGGAACTTCTCAACATGTTGTGATTCACATTGTGAGTATGGTCTTTTACAGATCCTGAGTCGTAAATAGGATTTCTGAGAGCTAAAATAATAGTCATAAATTCTGATCACAGACACATAACAGCATCCTAATAACCTGTCCTAGAACAGGACATCAGCATCTCACTGAACTAGTAATCACTATACCTGGAAATGTGTGCTCATCTCTGCTTTAAATCTTTCATTATTTAAAATAATTAACCACCTCACTTTGTACATGTCAAGTATTGTTTCACTTTCTTATTATTATAACTTCTGAAAGCTATGAAGAAAACCTCCTGCCTGAGGAGGTAAAATAAACTGAAACTGGCATTCAGAAGTGAATTCTACTTCCATCAGAAAGGGCAGAGCCTGTGATATCAGGTTTATCACTCAAGTGTGTCTTCAAAATCAATTTGGCCCGCAGAAAGGGACTATGCAACTTTAAAAATATTTTTTACCTTTTAAAAAATCTACTAATCTAGGAAAAATATTTTTGTTAACGTTTACAAATCCAGCCTGCTCGCATTTACATTTTACTTGTAAGGAATCACTAAAAGGATTAGGAAGGCAGTCAATCAACTAAGAGGAAAAGCAAAGTTTATGCAGAGTATTTTTAGATCTGCAAGCCCCATCACGAGGAGGCTCTTGGAACAGCCAGAAAGCGCCACGATTTTGTAAATAAGCCGTGGTCTAGATATATTTTCAGGATGACTATTTCTCTCCAGCTTTGCAGAGAAAATCAATATCTTGTTTTCAGATGTGTAAATGTAGTCGTCTCTCTAAAGTGCCCCGGTCAGTTTACCACACGTTCAGCAGCTGCTTCTTTCCAGGCTATCCCACGATTCCCAGCCTATGAGGATTGACAAGGCAATGATAAACTAATGTGCCCCCTCAGCTCTGTGCGCAGCCCATTGTTCCGGCAGCTGAGACCCTCTGCTTCTATTTGCTTTCTCCCACATACATTATTCAACAGCCCAGGAAAAGGCCAAGAACCTCTTTCATTCAGGAATTCTGTATTAAAATAATCAATTTCAAACTGAAGCGGGGAAAGGAGGCTTGTTACAGGCAAGGCCTATTAATAAGCCACCAGTCTCTGCCATTTGCATTGGAACCATGCTATCATGAGGTAACATGTTATTATATTTCTTATCCCTAAAAGGAAGAAGACACCTAAGAATACTTTCCCCTCTTTCTCAGCAAAAACATTAATTATAGCAACACCTTGCTAATGTCATATTTTGGCACTATTTCCAATGTAAGCACCTCATTTACGAGGGTCTATATAATAGACTACATAGGCTACAACTTGATTTAGAAAGTCTTAAGGTTTTTTTTACAGTTCCATAATAGACAGACAAGCTAGATGTTAAAAATAACTTAAAACACTTTTTCTGAATGTTTCAACAGAGGATCCAAAATCCATTATTCTATGCAAATGTTTTCCTGCCATTAGAACATATTTGGTTGTGCCAAAAAGATGCCCAACACTGTTAAGTCATAAACCACATGACATTCAAGTGCAGTAATTCTCCTTACAGCACTACCAGAAAGGGAACACAGGAATAAAGGCAGGACAAGGCATTACTGTTGTACATCAAGATTTTTTTCTGTGGCACACTTAGGGAAAATAAGACCACTACCTTCAAAAAAAAAGTGAGAAGTGTCACCCCTACAGCCAAACAGCAGCAGTCTTTTGCAAAAAAATCCTGCACAGAGGCATTGTTTTTTATGTTATTATTTGTGTCTATCTATCGGGGCTGGTTCTGCTCACTCACCAGTTAACTATCCTCCTGCACTGTTCAGTTTCAGCCTAGCTTTTCCGCTCACTTTTCTGGAGTCATACACATTTATGACAGCAGCATTTTTAATTCTCCACTCTTGACACCCTGGAGGTCAATAACATAAAAGAAACACTGATGTCAACAGTAAGAAAGGATGGAAAAACTCAGGCCCGTGCCTGTGGGAGTTAATAAGACATATCTTCCTGCCTTCAAATGGTATTTACCATTGTTTCCTTCTGTATTCATGTTTTCCCTTCTTTTCTGCTTGAGATATCATGATAGCTCCTTGTTAGGAATGTTCCACTCACTATTTGACATTTCTGCTAACCAAGTATTGTCAGTATTGTTTAAAAATCATTGAAACCTGGTAAGATTTTGGTGGGGTAAACATGTACCTACTTTCCAGTAGCAGCATCAGCCCAGTAAGCCCAGGGGTGACAGGTGACTAACTTAAGCTGGCTGTAGACAAGCTCTGCTCAACTTCAGTAAAGGGGAAAATTTGCACTAACAGCCCACTGGTTTCTGTCCAGTATCTTGGCTATGAAGTCAAACAAAGGGTAAAACTTTAGATGCTGCTTTCAAATGCCTGAACTTGCATCTCAGTGGGGAATGGCAAAATAAATTAATTTGCCCCATTCTGATAGCAGACAGAGGACTTTTTACAAGTCTGTGCTGATGCTAGCACTGAATCTACACATTTAGAGACTGCTACGCTGCCAGGAAAATCCAACAAATGTTTGATCTTGGAAACACACAATCTAAAGTGAAAAAGCCTAAAAGGTACTGGGATTTGTGCTCATGAGTCACTTCCAAAGCTCAAAATGCTCAGTGAGTGATTAAAACATTCCAGAAAGTGCCATGTACCGCATTGAAGCATCCAGCTTCAATAAGCAGATGATTTTTTGCCAGCTGATGAGCAGTGCCATCACTTTTGTTTTGCACTCTGGAGAGTTTCGTTTCATAACTCTTCAAGAGTTATGCATGAGATTCACCTAGAGATGAGCCTGTAAAGCACTTAATTGTGTCCAGATTTTCCATGATACAAACATACCAAACCCTCATATTTTTACTGTGCAAAAGAAACCAATCCCTCCTGCTTAGTATTCGTAGTTTTGAGGGTAGGAAATCATCAATATGACAGCAGTCAGCTGCCACGTTCTTGGTGGGGAGTAAGAGGGCAGAACTTTGGATCTTAGACCTTTGCACAATCTATTCACATGGCAGAGCTGTGAGCAATTAGTAAGGAGGGAGAAAACCCATGTCAGAGCAAGATAAAGGATACTCCAGTCCCTTCCCCTACTGAGCCATGGTTTCAGTGGGAAAGAAACTTGGGAGTAAAGGCAGGAAGACTTGTGGCAGACTGACCGAGTCAGTGCAGCTGAAGCCAGTGCCTGCTCCAGGGAGAGTGCTGAGCTGCCAGGTCCAGGAACACAGCCATAGTCTGGAACTTTGTACAGTGTGCGTTTACCCGCATCACTCAAGACATGCTCATTTGCTCAAAGACTGCCTTTAAGAGAGGGCTAATATTAAATTTTACCATGGCTTTCTCTGTCCATACACCTTTAAGATTTACAAATATCTCATTTTTACTCTAAAAGAGCCTCAAATCCTGGAAATGTTATACTTCTTTAGAAAGCTTTTTTTTTTAACCGAGCTACCCACCACCATTAAATCTCTACAATTAATACAGATTATCTAAAATATAGAAGGAACCCCAAAATGTTTCTAACACACTGCTAACTACATTTCCACAGCAAAGCTAGTCCACAGACCTGTATGAAGTTTCTAACAATAGCTGGTATGTAATTCTTCCATGCAGAATTTGCTCGCTAGGAAGCCCCCAAATGAAACCTACTACAGTGACAATATAATGAGGGAAGGAAAAATCTTAGGAAGTGAGACTGTCTTCCTTGCACAACTAACTCAGTGGTTAAAACAGTGAGATATTTAATAACATGTGCCAAAATCTTGTGGCCACTGTAAAACAAATCCTACTTTTAATTTTCTTCTAATGGAGTGATTCAAAATGCATATTAATTTAAAATAATTAAGAAAAAAAAAAAGAGTTCAAGACTCCATGCAGGCAAACTATACAGTTCTTTTTCATAGATATGTTTACCTTTTATAAGAGTCGCACTAAGCTGAATGCTTTAGTAACTGTGGGCAGCTTCACTCATAATTAGATCTTTGATGTTAATTCTTCTCAAGTATTCAGCATGTGAATTTATTCTGCAACTTGCACTCAGTGCTTGCAGTAAGCCCAACATGTACAAAGACAAAATGCTGTCAACATTTATCTGCTGCTTTACACATGCCTGGAGCAGAGCAAAGGGAAAGCGGCAAGCATTTATATTCCTGAACTCGAAACAAGCTACATTCACTTGAGACAGTGTAGGGTAAAAGACAGAGTAGCAGAGATGAAAAAGTAAACAGCAAGTGAAAGAGTAAGGAAAAGACAAGAATAAGAGACCAAAAAAAAAAAAATCCTAAAACCATTTAAAAGAGAAAGAAAGATAAAATAGAATGCATGGTCAAAGAGAGAAATAAATCAAAATCTTAAAAGTAAACTCAGACCTGTAGCATACTGAGTTCTCCCAGGAACAAGCAGAGCTCCCCACTGCTACTAGGAGGTAGCAGTAGCAAAAAGGCAGGTCTGAGCACTGCCAACCTGGGCAACTGCATACACCACCAGTAGCAGCACGCAAAGGCAGTAATTCACACTAAGCCCTGTGCGAGTCTCAGCTCTGTTCTGAACATAGAAGCAGGGAGTAAGAAAGGAACGATTGTCTGCCAAATGGGCATGCACAAACTTACACAGAGAAAGAAATTTGATTCTCAAACCTCTGAAAACTCACCAAATTGCACAGGAAATGTCCACATATCTCTGCAGTATAATGAAAAACGTTCTGGAATAGTTAGAAGGGAGAACATCACAGAGTGAGTAGTTTGAAGGATAAGACATATGGGTCTTGTGTAACTATGGCTAGTTCAAAGCACACTTTTTCCTTGGAAATTGATACATCTATAGTAAAAATCCTAATGGGGATGTGCAGGTTCCTTTTGTTTTCCTGGAAAATTGTTGAAAAATTATTACTGTAAGGCGAAAGCAAATATGTATTTTTAGAAAATCCCACCAATTTCAAATTCCAAGATTTTTACTTTTTGTTATACATGGTGACAAATGGTTTGGATTTTCTGAACTTTTCCACTAGCAGAAATTTCACTTTTATTCCTACTCTATTTCCTCCTTCCTTCTTTAACAGATTTTTAAGACAGGAATAAATAAAGATATAAATCTTAAGCACTGTGCTTGCAGATGAGTTGAATCGCTAATTACATTTTACAGACCAATCCCATAAAGTGTCAAATCCCGCTAAAGTCATCCAGCAGCACTGGGACTGGGCGGTGCCCAGCACTTTGTTAGGAAGATCCTCGACAGTACTGAAATGAGCTGCATTGCAATATTACGTACTTGCTACTAGAACTGATCCAGAGAAGGGCTAAGTGTTCTCAGCTCTGATTACCTCTCATTGGGAGTTGAGAGCACTTGGCAAGATCCAGCCTTAAAGCTGTCTGGCACATTATCCTATTTCATAGAGTGATTTATTTTAAATGAAAGCATATGGATAGCAAGTGTCAGTGGTGCAATAGTGCTAATGTTAGGTGATGCACTCGTCATACATGAGAAGAAATGTGGTCTCTCCAAGCCGAAGATAGCGATGCGTAGGCTTCTGTCAATAAGATCCCTCACATATTCCCAATGAGCACATTTATGAGCTTCTATTATCATTCGTGCAAGGGGGATGGGGGACGTCCATGTCTCTACGTGTTTTTTGTGCTAATCTGAGAGCTGGACCAAATCCCAGTACTTGGGTCACTTGTACACAGAGTTCTCATTGTGAATCAGGGGTAAAATGGCAGCCTCTCAGTTGTGCTTTGAAACTATGCATTTTTTAAAACTTGTGTATGCATAAGCCTCTTATTTAATGAATGACTCCCTTTGTATCTACATGTTCCACCATCCACAGAACAAATAGGGTTTAGTTGTTTAAGAATGAAAACTTGGGAGAGAAGGGAAAGGGAAAAAATAGTTGCAGCTATTTTATGGAGGTGGTAAAAAATCAATTATCCTCTTAGTTTGAGATCTTACCTGATACTCAAGGCATTCTGTGGACACAAATGTATTCCTTCTTGAGTTACATATTCCACAGCTTCAGTCAGAAAAAAATTCTGAAAAAAAACATATTGGTTTCAGTGTAGCTGAATTCAGATCAAAAGTAGTTAGAAAAGTTATTTTAGGCTGCTCTGGATCATTATCCTAAATTAGAAGGCTCTTACCAGACCTGAAGGCTTCTTAATCTTATGCCTTTTTTATTGCTCCCTTTAAATTCGGCTGATAAATGAAATATGTGAAATAATAAATAAATTAAAAATATATGCCAGAAATAATTTCAAAGGATTTAGCAGCCAAGATAGGAATGTACTGAAAGCAGCATTTTAAGTTGTCTTGATTTCCAAAGGAAATAGTTATAAATTAGTTCTAGGGCACTCTGACTCATTTATAAGAGTGGTTCAAGAAACTCTTCAATATTAATTAGTAGCCTGTGAATTCAGCCTATGCAATTATGATGAGACAGTTCTTTGGGTATGAAAGAGCTAACTTATCATATTTTTGAATTCACCATCTATAAGCTTGAATATTTTTGTATTTCCATATTTCTCAAGTAGCACTTAATTTAATCTTATCCCCATTTCTTTCAATAAACCATTGTTGCGTCTCTTAAGCAGCACAGCTTCCTCCTCTAACTCATCTCCCCGTGAAATTGGTTTAATGAAGCAGAAAGGTATGAAGCATTAACAACACTGGAATTCATGTGGTAGCACTTCATTTTTCAGAGGCACTCACATTTCCTACCTAATTTATAAAATCAGCACACAAATGATTTTTATCACAGCCATTACATCAGTATAAATTACTGCCTTTTCTATAACACGGCAGTTAGTCAAACTGTTGAAATTATATCTATTAGTCATAGAGAGGAGGAGGGAAAAAGAAAAACCTGTAGGAAAGATTTAGTGTAAAATAAGGACTGATAACAGCCTTATTGAAACACTAATATTAATTTACCAAATGAGCCCAAAGTGTGGATATTTTGTGAAAGAAAATTAAAAACACACAAAGTAAAGCAAATGGGTCAATTTGTAAGGAACCAAAAAGGAAATTCAGCAAACAAACTATGCTGTATCAGAGGCAGTCAGAAATGTATAGGATGAAGTTCCTTATATGCAAGAAGGCAAGACGTGCCTCACTTCCAATCACAGCTCCACATTCCTCCCAAGCTTTCCCATTCACCTCATTGCTCTAGCACTGGTGTTCTATTTTTGTCCATGGTAACTCCTCCAAAATCATCGTTATCCCCCTAACTTCTTACACGTGCTCTGTTACCTACTTGCATTCTGGCTGTTCCTTTCCAGGCTAGCGGGAATCAGCCCGTAGCACCCATGTTGCCACATAGTAAAAATGTAATGATGCTTCCTGGGAAAATCTTTTAGTGATTTTTCACAGTGAGTATAAAATGCTTCTCCAGGACCTACCTCCTGATTTGCAAAGTTTAGCCTGTAAGAAAATAACTGCTCCCACTGTGGATGCATCCCATTCTTGAAAATACTTTGATGTTGTACTGCTCTGTAAACAACCCCTGTCTCTGCTAGATCTGCTGCTGGCCTTACAAGTGTGTCCGGGGCCTCCTTTCCTGTTTGCTATACTTCGAGCATGACTCCTTCCAGAATTGATCTGTAAATTCACTGTTACCTGTTTTGTCAGATCTCTCCTCCAGATCTGCCTACATGAAATAGCCATCTGACAGGGGGCAGACAAAAAATCAGCCAGGAGTACTCTTTCAGAACCATGAAGATGCTCCGGAAATGCTACTCTTCCTAGAACTTTCATTCTCACTCTCCTTTTTCCAATTATTATGCCTTGAT
This sequence comes from Pterocles gutturalis, assembly GCF_000699245.1. Taxonomy (NCBI): domain Eukaryota; kingdom Metazoa; phylum Chordata; class Aves; order Pterocliformes; family Pteroclidae; genus Pterocles; species Pterocles gutturalis. Next base: position 47,799 of record NW_010125676.1, on the reverse strand, counting down.
GTACTTCCTACCTCAGATTGGATGGGAAACTCTCAGAGGCAGGGACTGTGGCTTCTGATTTGTCCTCTCACAGCAGCAAACATAATAGGACACAAGGCTTCATGGACACTGCTTGATGTCACTGTCATTGGGGGCAATAAGCATTAAAACCAGATACAAAAATAAAAAATCTGAGCTGATTCAGTTGTCAGTGCAACAGCATAAAACATGCAAGGTGCACACAGTTCAAGCTGCCTTTCCTAGGTGTGTTTTGCCTTATATTTTTATGTCCTTCTGCTTGCAGCTTTCATTAATCAGCCTTTCCCTCTACGTAACACCAGGGACTTTTGCCTGGCTTTCTCTGCTTCCAGCAGATGTAACACTGGTGTAGAAGTGACTACTGATGGCACCTTGTGGCTAAACAAGAGAAATGCTTGAGAATAGGAACAAGCATGAAGCAAGCCAGGAAAATATCAAGGAAAGGCTATAATATGAGGAGCACATCCCTCCTCCCACCGTGACTGCTGCAAAAATGGTGCAGCACTGCAAAGCTTTGCCAAGAGCACCCAGAGCTGCTCCCCTGCACCCTCCAGTCCCTCACAGAGCCCAGGGGTGCAAGCAGGGGGCTTGGCCTAAATCCTCATCCCGGCAGGAGGCAGGGGAAGGGTCCTGAGGTGAAGTGAGCTGGCAAATCCAGCTAATCCCGTGTGCACGGGGGAGAAAGGACCCAGGCTTTATCTGCTACCCAGAGCCCCTGTGAGGTTAGTGCCAACTTTGCTGGGTGCCCTTCTGCTCTTCAGAAGAGAAAGTCAGCCTGAACCCAGGGATTGGTTTCTGGTCTGCACTGGTCAGCAAAAACACTGGCCTCCATGGCAGCCCTTTCTGCATCCCTTTCTACAGGCATTGCAGTACCTGCTGCCATGGGCTGGGATGACACTGCTCTAAAAAGTTGATGGTATTGGAGAGTCCCTGAGTGCCTGCTGACCACTGTTTCTGAAGGCACACAGTGATGCATTTGGTCCCCGTCTCTCTCGATTCTCCCCTAAAAGCTCAAGTGTGGTGGCAGGTCCTAAATGGGCCCAGACCTGCAAGTCAGCTGCTAGTTTGCCATCATGGCCAGGACTTAGCACGGTGTGACCACAGCCAGCTAGGTCACTGGGTCCTTGCTGACTTGTTCAGGCACAAGTCCCAATCAGGACAGCCATCAGCATGGCACAGCCAAAGCTGAGCATATACCAGTGCTGGCTCTGTTGATATTGATGCCATCGTGTTCCCACACACAGGAGTAGCTGACAGGGTTCCCACAATATGATGAGTAACAATGATGGGATTAAGAGACAACAAAGGACACAGACATCCCCTACAGATAAAGAATATTTGGCATCAAGCAGTATCATGTGAGATAAATCCTAGGTAGAGAGCAACAAACCAGGAGGATGTGTTAAGGTACAGACAGATGGGATACCTAAGCCAGCCAAAGGTCTCCTGAGAAATGCTGTGACCACATGAAGAAAGCATGACATTGTCCCAAACCAGTAACCAGTAACAAAGCTGGTTTAAAACAAGGCTGCCTCTCATTTACCATGTTTTCTCAGCTTTAGTTGAGTCCAATGATTTCTCTCCAATCAATCCAGGTATTTATCCTGCATGTCTCTCTAGGTCCCACTCTGTTTTATATAATCTTTAATATGTCATTAGCATAATTCCCAGATATTTTGAAGTCCTTTTAACAGCTGGATCCAAATTTCTGCCCCCAACAGCTTTCAGTATAAATAAGGAACATACATATCGTTTGGGAAGAGAAACAGGAGTCCTGTGGTTTGCCCAAGATCACCCAACAGATCAGATCTCCTGCATTCCAGAGGCAGGAACAGGGCATAAGTACAGGATCTAAACACGAGTCCCCACTCTAGAGGAAAAACCTCTATGGTGGAAAACCAAGGAGGTTCATTTCAAGTGTGAAGGCCTCAAACCAAAACATGCCTCAGCTGGATATATGAAATCCTGGAAGAGTAACACAAAAGGTGAAAAAAAGGTGCCAGGTAGACTTACAGATTCTCAGATTAAGGTCTTCAGACCTAATCAAGTGTCATGCAAGATGTCAAATAAACAGCTCTACATGTGTTACATAAACACCCAAGGCAGAAGAAATTACCCTCACTGTCCATCCAGGTGCCTTCATTTTAAAAGGCAAATGAGACTCTCAACAACCAGAAGAGTTTATAAGCAGCAACACAAAATAAACAGATAACATTTTTGTGCCAGACCTCACTTGCAGCTATATCAAGACGTTGTGTTTTTCATGCCACAGTACTATACACAGTAATTCTCAACGCCTTTAATACATACAGATTTTGCATAAAACTATACAAAGGTGTCCTGTCAGGCAAATTTTGGGCTTTCCAATCCAGCAGAGAGAGAATTCTGTTTTACTGATGAAAAAAAAAAAGAAAATGAAAAAACATACTGTGATATGAAAAGCAAAATGACAGACTAAAAGAGAGTTTCAGCAGTAGCTGGTGTAAATTTTTTTTTAGAAAACCTTTTTTTCCTTTCCTGTAAAACCAATTTCTGCCACAAAATAACTCTTGCAACTTCTGTACTACTTTTTGTCCTATCTCTACTTAATACGAAGAGGAAATTAACACCAACAGATAAAGAATAAAAGCCTCACATCAAGGAGAACTTTTACCTGGAAAAGAAAGAAGAGTAAGACATTCAGTGAAGACCACACAAGACCTGACTATTCCGTATTACCTGGCAGATGCTCAGACACCACTGTGATAAGCAACCTTACAAAAACTTGGGAAAGGTTGATGGCTGAAATTGGAATTTTTTTTCCCCCAAGTATATGTTTTACATATTTTTTGAAATAGTAAAGCTAAAGGCTCGTCTTTACCTTTTTGTGTAAATAACTTCCTTTGCCTGGGGTGTTCATCATCGGTTTGACCTTAAAATGCATGGCAGTGTTCTTAGCAATATTCAATCAATGGTAGGATTAAAGGTGAAATCAGTTACACAGAGGAAGCCTACTGCTGTTTCACCAGTGTGGTGGCTCTAATCTGCCTCCAAGGGACTAAAGATCATAACTGATTTACTTCTCTTCCCTGGGGAACAATTTTCTGTAGCCTGAAGCAATCAGGAAACAGACTGAATTGGCTTTAATACCCATCTGCCCTAGGAGGGAGAGACTGTGAAAAGCTACTAGGTTGTTTCTTCTTCATACTTGTAATTAAATAAACTATGACAAATTTGACAGGCAGAATTTCTAGCAGTACCGGTTGTCTTAAAAAACTTCCTACTCAGCGTGTAATTGATATACAGCAGCCATTCCCAAGCAGTACTGGAGACTATTTAAACATTAAAATCAGTGATCTTCACTCCATGCTATGATTTAACCTAATGGCAACATGCCTCTAATTTTCACACCTTCCAAGAGACAAAAATAACTTTTCAAGACTGTGAGACATGTTTAAATACAAGTAGATGTGGCTTACTTTGATTTTTTTTCCCCCTTGACTGGGATCTTTCTATTATTTCAAGAACACTAGGCATGCAAATGAGATGGCACTGATATAATGGAGAAACAAGTCTTAGAAGTGGTACTTAAATTTTTTTTTTTTTTATATCAGAGAAGGACAGCCTGGGACCATGAAAGCATTTTCATATAGATTAATATCAAAGTACATATTACTGACAGCTTAGTCAATAATTTTCTGTTACTACTACTTTTCAAAACAGTGACAGCGATAAAGATGACAAGTTTTTCTGTGACAAACTTTCTGCAATTCAGCATATTTCCCAGCTGTTGTCATAACATAAAAATAATGACATTTTATAAATAAAACCAGGGTTTGTATTATATAGTGTGTAGAAAGCATAGGAAGGATAACAGGGTTGCCATGAGTACAGTCATTTCAAATATGCTGATGTCTACCTGTCTTATCCGTATACCCCAGCACGAGACATTTTTAAATAATCCATGTGGAAGACAAGTGAACACATGATTTTTCAGTCTACTCTGTTAGAACCAGAGATGTCTTTTTTCACCTGAGCTTAGCTGAGATGGTTTACAGTCACAGACAATTCTGATTTTTTTCCTAATTATTTAACTAATTTTAGACTTATTCGTATATTACTGGACGAAAGCAAAGAATTTAAGAAATGCTTTGGTTTCTCTGCCCATAGCTGTTGCCAAAGGATATTGAGGCCTGACATCCTGGCGTTCAGAGGTGAGAGAATTGCTGCTGTACCTGCTAGTGTTTTCAAAGCACAGTACCAACCCTCCAGTGGTGCAGAGGATGGCGTTGCTTACCCCTGTTTCACAGATGGAAACATAGACATGGAAATACAACAGAGGCTTTGTCAAAAACATGCACTGATATTTCTGCCCAACTTGAGGTAACTCAGTGATAACCTCCCAATAAGTGTCTACAAATCTTGTTATGACACCTTTGAAAAATTATCTGAATCAGCTGAGCCATGCTTCCAAAAATCAGCGCTCCTGAAGAATTTGCATACAAAAGCATTTTAATCCTTTGTATGACCTCTGATGAGAAGCTGAACTATGTTTATCAATGTCAGAGGACGATACAGCAGAATTATCACCACCTCTTTGGTCCACACCGTCTGCTGCATCCAGTTACTAAGGAAATATAGAGGAGATGACCCCAGTAATCAGCTGTCTAAAGCAGATTTGCAGGCTTTAGTTTATAACAGTCACCTATTACAACAAAACTACCCAAGTCTACTCAAAGCTCTGAAGTTAGGATTGCTCTCTGTGAAGATCCATGGGCTGCTATTCTTAAATACATTTTCCAGCAACTATCAGTCAATGTGCAGCTACAGACTCCTAACAGCAACTTGTACAACTGTCTGAAAACCAGAAGTTCTACGCTGTAACACGCACCAACATGGTGGCATGGGACAGATTCTGCAAAAGAATCTTCTGTACTTCTCTGGTGCCTGAGAAACTGTGGAAACATCTGAGGGGCACCAGTCCTGAACCTGTAATTAGTACCCAGTGCTATTATGCTGAATTCTTCCCATCAAAGAAATGAAGGAGATTAAATAAAACAAACAGCAAATAAGAACTGAAAGAGAAGATAAACACATAAAGCCACTTGCCTAAAGATTTTTACTTTGCCAAATTGATAGCAATGATAATTGGTGGATATATTACTATATTCAACTCTGTACTTAATTTTTATGCCATTCTTCAAAAAGAAATTGTGTTTTAAACAGGGCAACTGTTTAAATTGGTTATTGTCTGTTTTTCTTTTTGCTAAATGAACAAAAATATTTAGCTAGAAACACCTAAGACAGGTGACTCATTTTCCTAAGAGCTAATCATTTACCTGTGTGTGATTAAGAGGGATACAAAGAGCCAACAGTGACTGCTAAAAATGTACTTCATTCTGAGATTGCTGATAGACAAAACTATGCTGCAAAAAAAAATCTATTGTGTCAAGTTTTGTACTTAGATTTGAAGAACTCAAATATATTCCAAGACTTATAGCTAGCTTAAAAAAAATAATGTTAACATATGAAAACCAGCCATTTTTTAAAAAAATTCCTACTTCCCCTGTTTCTCTTCTGCACCTGCTTTTTACTGCAATAGCCACAGGCTGTAATAAGACAGCAGTGTGGCTTCAAGCCTTGATACAAAGGAAGCTCTGTTTGAGCCAGTTACTCATCCACATGACATGATAGCTCCCATTTCCTCCTCAGTCTTGCTTTCCCAGAGCAGTGACAGAAACCACATTGCAGAACTGTCAAGATCCTAAAACCTGATTGCCGAATGCCAATTACCTTGATTAGGTTTCCCAAAAACAGGGCGGGGCGGGGGGGGGAAGTAATAGATGTGGACTGAAGATCTACCTGCTATGCTCCAACTTGATAAACTGGAACTCAAGCATATCTTATTCAGCACAGATCCCACCCATAGATCTGCTCAAAATCATAGGTTTTTCACTTTAACTAAGAAAACTGAACCCAGAATCAATCAGTTACAATAAACTTCCCTGCTATTTTTAAACAGCAGTTTGAAAGTCATGTTTCTCTTCAAAGAAGAATTATCTGTAAAAATAGACGTAAAGATACCTGGATTTATTCAAAATTTTCCAAGGGAAACAAAACCACCTGGGTGAGAAATTTAAAATCAGACTGAAACTCATACAGAACAGGAGGCAGCTAAGAAGAAAGCTTTTGGGCCTCTGAAATCCACAGAAGCAGAGGATGCTCAGCATTTAGGAAGACCAAACACGAGTTAGCATGACATCACCATCATTACAGGAAAATCACAATTGCCCTGCTGTGTCCTGACTCTGTGGGATGTACGGGTCTACAGACACATCCCATGTGCAGTTCTAGGTTTCTCCCACAGCCAAATGCAAGTAACTTATCAATTCTTCAGCAAGGTTATGGGAAGTCATTGGCTATTCACCTCAATGACTTTGTATCTTAATGAAGATACAAAGTCAATCTCCATTACATGAAGAGCTTCAAGCTCTGACATCTTACTACAAATATTAAAAGCTCCAGACTAAGTTAAACTGGAGCCTGGACTGTAACCCTGCTCAGGCAAAGCAGCAGGAGCAAAAACCCTTTGCTATTCCAAGAGGATGTTTTCCTGTAGCAGCTATAGCTGAAACTCAAGTTGGCTTTGCCATCTGGTAAACAATTGTGACATGTATTTTCAAACAAAAAATGTAACTCTAACACTCATTACAATTATGTACCACAGAGAATATAAATTATCCCATCCTTTGCATCAGTATGCCTTTCCCGACCCTCTATTTCATTTTCTTCTTTTAATTAATCACCTTTGCTTTCTGTGACCCCTGGTCCATCTGTGCAGCAGTGCTATGAATAAGCCAGAATTGCAGTTCTAAAAAAGAAAGGGAATGTTTATAATTTTATATATTTAGTTCTGTTATGTGGCTCATTGTTGAACACAGAAAATAATTTTCTTTAATGAAGTGTTCTGGCTCATCAGCTGAGAATAACCTAATTATTTTCTCTTCAATTACATTTAAAGTAAATTACTTTTAAGAGTCCTTGCAACCACTTTATCACCCACACAACACCCACTGCATATCAGGAGATGGCAGACTAAAGAGCTGGGGATTTCTGTACCTGCTGTCAACCTGTTTCAGATACAGTCTCCAGCACAGAAAAACACCAGACACCTGACTAGATGTGATTGTCCCCTGGGAACAAGCACACACTAATGCTTTGTCACCAGTGGTAAGGTTTCAGCAAAATCTCCAAGACAGAAAGTCTAATGACACCATCTGTACCCAGCCTGCAGGGTCAAAACTTCTCTCATGTTCTCATAGATCACCAAGGAATGACATCTGGGTATTACCACCACAGATAGCTCAGAATGATTCATTCAGACTGTAAAAATCTGCAGTTGATCTGATCTGATTCAGGGATCTTGCTAACAGGCTGCTTTAATGCTCCAAGCCTCAGCCCTTCCAAACAGGCATATGTAGAAATCTGGATCTGAATCCTAACCTTGGCATTCAGTGACACTGCAGAGTAACCTGACATTGAGGGTTGTATTGGTCAGTCATCACTTCACCTGAACTGGTGTTACTGCGTAAAACAAGCACTTTTGTAAGTCTTCAGCAAGGGGAAAATCATACAGAAGATGAGCATCAGCAAAAGTTATAGCTCAAAATGCCTTTTCCTTCTGCAAAATGAGATGTCAAAATCCTGCCACAATAACTTTTTAATAGATATTCAGCTTTGCCATGGAGTTTTGGAGAACAAGCTTCCAAACTGCAACTTTGTTCGGGGCAGGGGGGGAAGGCTAAATTTGCAATCTTTAAAGTTCTGGAAATATCAAAAAGTCCCTGCATGTACATCTCTGTATTTATAATGCATTAATGCTACAAAAACTCAGATAATTTCCCCAGTTCACCTTTGGTAGATAAAACAGGAAGATAGGAAAGTTGTGATGTCTTTTTGACCTTCTGCCAAAGGTAAGGACCACCTATCGATCTGAATTTCCCTTGCAAATCTGCTGGAGCTGCAATACTGAAACTGCACTGCTGGTGCCTGCTTTATCTCTGATTAGCCATCATTTGGGACAACTGTTCAACTGATGGAGCAAATGACTGCACTGAGCTGGCATTTCCTACCTCTCCATCACACAACTCTTTAGAATAATATCTCAATGTAACTCAAGTGCAGCTTTATTTCTCCCCTCTTATCCAATCCCAGAAGAATAAGAAAAAACTTCATACAAAGGTTTATTTTTATCTTATTGGAGAAGGATATTGTATACTCTGATGGACAATGCTAGGATTAAGATGGTCTCAAAGAGGTGTTTGTGGCTCAGGATATACCCACAATGCTCAGAAAGGATGTTTCTCTCCAAAGGGCACAAAATTGTCCAAGAATATAGTTTTAGTCTGATGGCAGGATTTCTCAGGGTTTTCCTGAATAGCTGTGAAAAACAGACCTAATGGTCCACTGTCTGTATTAAATATCAACTGGCATTCCCCAGTTTTCCCTAGAGATGGCTGCATTTTCTGTGGTAGACAGAGCAATCCATGGCTACTGTCTGCCAGTCTTTGCTCCCCAAGAGTACAGCACTGGAGTCAGGTTACTAAGGTGATTAGAGGTATTACTTGTCATCTCCTCTCTCCTCTTTATTTCCTTCTTTCACTAAAATATACCAGTTTAAAATGGACCTGATCCTTTCCTTACTGTGGTGTCCGGCCCTCGGTGTGTGAGTGTGCTCAGACAAGTCTGTCCATCCTGCTGTTCCCGCTAAGGTCAGCTTTACCTTTTTGCCACAAACTCCTTCATTTCCCTGTCTATCCTCTTTGCATGTGACCCCAGACAACAGACACTGGGGAAGCAGGCTGAAAGTTTGGGGTGCTTAGATTAACTATCTGGTCCTATTTTCTTGGTATAGGCAAGTTGTTCCAGTCTGGCAAGATGTGCAAAGAAGCTGCAGTGAACTGTTCTGTTCAAAAATGAGCTATTAAGCCTGACCTTGAACTCACTGAAGCTGATTCACAGCAGAACTTCCAAAAGTTGTAACAAAATTAAAGTACAGTCTTAAATAGAAAGGTATCAGAGAGCATTGGAAGTGGGATCTGGAAAATAAACCTATACGCATCTGCCTGACTCATTTAAGTAGTACACCAGTAAATATCAGGAATGCATCCCTTCTGTTTCTACTTTTTTTCCCCCAGAGGAAGAAATGACAAGACTTGAAATGCAGAAGGCTGAGTTATGAAGCTTGACTTAGTTGAGTGAACTCAGACCTATACCAGGATGGTTCTTCTGATCTGCATATCTGTCCCAATTATTTCTCATTTGTATGAACACAGCACCCATCAGCTCAGGGAAGTAAACAGCTCCCTGCTGTGAGTACCCATTCACTGAAAAAAGCAGAAACCAGAACAGTGTTTCCTTCCTTGATGGTTTAACAGTCAGTAATATTCAAGCAGCAAGAATGAAATACATGTGCCCTAAATAAATCAGAATATGCAAAACAACTATTCCTTCTCCCCCACACGCTGTAGCCCCCCTTTTCAGGTAGTTCAAGGCATTTGTATCAATATTTCATACTGACAACATCACTCTGCTACACAGACCAAAAGAATGATTTAATGTCCTTTGAACTTTTGCTTTTCATCACTTATTTGCTTACTCTTATTTTACTACAGTGACATCATTCACTGACATGAATGGCACCCTCTCCAATGGACACAGGGAGCAGCTTCACACATGCCTGGGGCAGGGAGCAGCTGGCAAGGGGCAATCCGAGGGGTGAAAGGACCCAGATATACATTGCTACAACTACTAAATGCATGTTTCCTCTCTGTACAGATGGGGTAATCACCCACCATTGTGTATGTCTGTGGACAAGTGTGCTATAAAATGGTCAAATACTATTTAATAACATTGTCTTCTGCCTGTGCAGGTTTTTAATAGATACATTAAGTTAGCAAACGTTTCTCCTGTTGATTCTCAGCACTAGTAAGTATTTTTTCTTAAAAAAGTCACTTGGGAATATTACATATATGCAGATTATTTTGTTTGCCATATTCATGGTATTAAAATCTTTTTCTCAAGAGTTCCATTCATTCAGATGAAAATAAAATATTTTCTTTCTAAGCCATGATATTTCACACAAATTAACTACAGAAAAAGCTTGGGGGAAAAAAAACCACTTCTGATGTTTTGAAACCACATGAACTGTATTTTGGCTAATAAGGTCTTGTCAGTCATCTTTTCTTCCAACTGTTTTATGAACAAAGTAAATCTGTTCAAACCAGGAGTCCCTGCTCTGTCAGACCTAAGCCCCTATGTTTGTAAATACACATTTGGCTGACAAGCCAATGAATGACATCCTCCTTCAAAAAAAATGTCCCTGTACACTTAAAAAAGAGAGAAGTGTGGTTTATAGATTTCTGATTTATGAATTAAATAGGACCCAGGAGCTATTTAAATTAAATCTCCATGGAAACTTGTATTTCACAAGATAAGCCTGTGAAAGAAAAGAGCAATAACAGCTTAAGAAGAGAAAATAATCTTAACAGATATAACCTACTGCAAAATGTCTGCAGGACAAAATGAATGAAAAATTCCACTTAGGAAGCTGAAGCAAGCAGGTATTCGCTGCAAATATTTTGCCAGAACTGAGATATTTTTGACATAATTACACTGAACCAGCGTCAGGTTGTACACACAGTGGAGGAAAAAAGCCCAAACCAAGCTGCAATAGCCATTTGAAAGCTGTTTTTCTGAGATGGTAAAAGATCTTTGGTATGCCACTTTGATTTTAGAAAGTGCATGAACACATCTGATGTAGCTAAAGACAAAAGCTGGATTTGGGGCACTGAGTTACAGGAGCTGCACTGGAGCCCTGGCCGTCAGGTGCCCATGCTCAGCTCACAAAAAGGAGCACATGCACGTAAACCTTGCAGATACTACTCCTTGTAAAAGTGAATTTCACCTGCATGGTGCCACGTTCTGGCAAGGTACAGTCTTCACCTTGATGGGTAACTGGGATGCTGCCCCTTCCATGCACAAAGCCCCTCTGAGCTCTTGTTTTGAGAACACCATTAAAATGGCAAAAGACATTCTCAGTCTACTAATGTAAAAATAGCGTTTGCTGAAATACATTCTAAGCTTATCATTACAGATTCACCATTTTTAATGTTAACAACAACGATAATAATAAAGATAGTGGTGGCTGCCACTTCCTCTCCCTTTGGGAAAATTGACTCTGTTCCCAAAATTGTCCCCTTGGTTGTATTCCCACAAGCAGTATCCACTTTCTTGGAAGCTGCCCTTGGCTAGCTGGCTGCAGGCTGCAGTGACATTTTCTGAGGTCAATGGTAGTGTTGCACAAAAACCAAAGCTACTCATACAGAGTAAAAATTTGACACTGCCAGAGCTTACCCCACTGCTAGCTTCCAGCACCAGACAGATGAGTGTGAATGAAGAGGTAGAAGGGTGAGAATTCACAGGCATTGGGACTCAAATTGGGAGCTCAGCTCTTCAGGATATCCTCACTGCAAAATGATAGGAAACAATCTTGATTAATTACAAGTCTTAATCCATAGTCCCAGTTGTGAAACCAAATCACAGTCATGACATAAATGTTCTGCTGGAAGGTACCTGGCAGCAAGTAGACTAAATACCAGGGGTAATCCATGGCATGATACACACTTACTCAGGGAGAAAGAGTTTCCTTGTATCAAAGTGAAGATCTGAGAACCATACCACATCCTAAGACATAAGATAACAAGAGTAATTACATTTATGTCAAAAAAATTAAATCTGGCTTTCCTGTTCAGGCAAATTTCCTTAATTACTCAAAATAGCAGATAAGAATACTGCTCATGCAGGTCTGATCTCAGAAGGCACAGGTGAGTTGTGCATCTGGAGTCCTAACAATCACCGGTGTCAGGTGCTTGAGGAAGCTGTTATTTAAAAATAAGTTATCAGAAATAGTGTAGAGCAACACTTCAGAGTTGCCACAATTGTTACAGTGCCACAGGAAGATGATAACATGGCTTTCAAACATTTTCTTGGAAAGGAGAAAGTACAGCTCATTGATCCATGTCTGCATTATTTTTGTCAATAAGTCTAATGACCTTTATAACCTTCTGTTTCATTTCTAGATTTTAGTGTACATAAGGTGGTCATTCTGAAACATAATATTAAAGCTATAACAGGAAGAAATTAAAAGTGTGAAGAGAATTCTCCCAAACTTTGGTGACTGTTCCACATCAGACACTGCCTGTATATTGTGAAGTATTCTGAAATTATGAAAAGTAA